>NW_025796915.1:8055971-8183803 GCF_021613505.1 Equus quagga | reverse complement strand
AAAGACTCTCCTGGGTTATAATCCTAAAATTTAAGCTCAGAATAAACCACCCAAATTTTCATTTATAGATTGGTTATGGATTATTCTCGTCGACACAGGCAAGTGTAGGTTAGCATATCACGCTCCTCATCTGGTCTGTGGTTGCCCTCATCCCTGGGTGGTCAAGAACAGAGTATTCCTTCTTTGTGCACTGCTCAGGATTCTGGCTGATTTTCAGAATGTGCAGCCCGTCTCCCAGCCTTGCAGAAGCCCCACCCTCACCAGCAGCCTGGGAGAGCTCACAGTTCTGCCCTGTGCTTTCTTCCTTATAGACAACTCCTTTTATTTCCTGGTCTGCCATCTCGGGAGGGTGGGTGAGACCAAATCTGTTATATCAGTGTCTAGTGGAGCCTAAGCCGATTCAGGCCAAGACATTGTAAGTTGCGTTTTTATTGCTTTCTCAATCCTTGTGTGCAGATTTTATTGTGCTAGGAGTTTAAAATGTAAGAAACAAGGAGAAAAAATTTTGTAAGTCACTCTGGCTAAAGACTCCAGCCTAACAAAATTCTTAACAGACCCTTGTAAGTCCTGTTACCCGGGAGTATTTGTCCAACAGACCTGGAACAGTTTAAAAAAGGAGGAGTGGGGGTTTGGTTAACATTAAAGAAACACAAAGATTTTTCATCTGGCTCTGGGGGAGACCAGAGCCACAGAGGGAACAAGAAAAGAAAGAGGGGATTGAGCATTTTTGCAAACAAATGATAAAACTGCCTTTTAAAGGAGGGGGAGGGGGCCCTTGTCCAAACAAGACTTTTGCCAGGGTAGGAAATCATTTCTGCAATTGTTTACAATGCTCAGGCAGCCCGTCCAAAGTCAACATGGCCTGGGAGCGTTGCCCTGGAGCGTCCCGCTCTCTGCCAGCCGCCTGCCAGCTCGGGCTCAGCTATTTCTGACACTTAGTTCCCTCCCTTGAAAAACAAACTGTGGCCCTCACTGTCATCCTCAATAAAACCCCCACTTTTGCAGCCTTAATCATGTTTTCCACAAGAGTTGTCCAACTGGGGGCCTGGATGCAAAGCATTGGGCTTAGGAGAGCCAGTTTGGGGGGAGGGAGCCTTGCATTTGCAAGGTGCCAAGATGGAAATTTCCATTGCTCTCCAAGATGGCTTCACTTGTGGCCAGGGAAACCTATTCTGTCTTCAAGGAGGAGACCCGAGCTAATGAAGGGGCGTAACGAAATTTACGCCCCTTCCTACAGTCTGTTCCACAAATCTGGAGCAAAGTTTGCTTTTACTAAAAAGCAACATAATTACTAGTAATAACCCTTTACATCTAGATATCATTTTAGTGTAGAAAAGACTTTCACTTCTGTTATCTTACTGGATCTCCACCCTGAGAAAGAGATTATTCACCTCATTTATTTAATTAATCCATCTATTTCTTTCCTTGTTTTGTGTTAATATTACAGTCACATGGTTTGAAAATTTGAAAGTAAAAATAAAGTCTCTCTTCCACTCTGTCCCCCATCCTCCCAGTCTCTACCTGCCCGCAGGTAACCACTGTTGTTCATTTGTTGTGGATCTTCCCAGAGGCGCTTTATGCGTGTGTAAGCAACTTGGAGCGGTGCAAGGAGAGAGTAGGGCGCTGAGACAGAAGAGTCCCAGGCACTAGGCCTAGCTCACCTCTAATCTGCTGTGTGACATTGTGCATGCCACTTTCCCTCTCTGGACCTCACTTGTGTCATCTGTGAAAATGGGAATACTAACAACTAACGTTCATTAGGCTTCTATGTACCTGCCACCGAGTGAAGTGTTTTCACATGTATTAGTTGGATTAAGCTCCCCACAACCCTAAAAGGAGACATTATTAGCCCCATTTATCAGTGACAAAACTGAGGCACACAGAAATTAAGTTGCCTAGGACATAGCTAATTAGAGGGAAAGCCTAGATTTCATGAAGCTAGGTTGTCTAACAGTAGTGCTCAAACTTCTTAAACCACTCTGCTATTCTGCTGCCACTCATTGATGAGATTGACAACATGGAATGATGGCTTGGGGCAGGAGGCTGGCCCAGAGTGGCTCCTCCCAAGTCTGATACACAGGGTCCTGGGTCCAGTCCCTGGGAAACTCTGGCCATGCAGCTCTGAGTCACTCAGCTCCATTTAGACGGGATGGTAGACAGCTGGCAAAGAGCAGGAAGCAGCAGGGCAAGGCAGGTGTGAACCCTGATGTCAGCCCAGTGCCTTTGTCCCTCCAGGGGCATCAGGACAACTTACAAACAATGATTTTTTAATTTTTATCGAAAGTAGTAATGCACATAATTTTTTTGCGGGCAGGGCAGTGAGGAAAATTGGCCCCGAGCTAACACCTTTGCCAATTTTCCTCTTTTTGCTCAAGGAAGATTGGCCCTGAGCCAACATCTGTGTCAGTCTTCCTCTATTTTGTACGTGGGATGCTGCCACAGCATGGCTTGATGAGCAGTGTGTAGGTCCACGCCCAGGATCCAAACCTGCAAACCTCGGGCCAATGAAGCAGAGCGCCCGAACTTTACCACTACACCACTGGGCCACCAGTGATGCACCTAATTTTAAAAGTCAGCCAATATTTGGAATCTTATAACAAAAAGAAAGCATCCCAGAATAACCACTTTTAACCCTTTTGGCTACTTCTTTATGTATTTGTCTCATTTATTCTAAATCAGGGGGCAGCAAACTTTTTCTGTAAAGGGCCAGATAATAAATATTTTCAGCTCTGTGGGCCAGACAGTCTTTGTTGGAACTACACGCCTCTCCTTGTAGCTGGAAAGCAGCCACAGGCAAAATGTAATCGAGCGGCTGTGGGCATGCAGTGCAACTTTATTTACAATAACAGATTTATTTACAAAAATGGATTTGGCCTGTGCAATGTAGTTTGTTGACACCTGTTCTAATTGCTCAAACTTCTATTTCTTACTTTTCTTAATTTGTAATTTTAGGCATTACCCATTCATTTTTAATTCTGGCAGATTATAGTTTAATTTCCTTAAATAGCTACCCTCTCTGCAGTTGTTTATCCTCCTAAATCATCCTACTAGAGTTATATTGCAATTATCAGTTAAATCAATATTCAGTGTTTGCATTATTATGACTGAGTAAATCCTGTTCTCTGATGAGTCAAGTAGTATTCCATGTGACGTCTCCTTTCCCATACAGCTTTTGTTTTTACCTGGAATTGATAATTATCTCATTCTTTTTTTCATTTGCATCATTTCTTTGACCTTCGACAGTGTGTCTCAGACAATTTTCTACATGGTTAAACAGGTAGTGTATCCATGCCTTTTTTTCAGTACTATTCTTTTACTAAAGCCTCTCCTAAATCCTTCAGCCTCCTACTCCAATGTGGACTGCGTACTCCCTGGGCTTGGGCTCAGCTCTTATCCTAGTACTTCCTTTCTCCGTTGTCTTGGAAATCCACTTGATCTCTTTTCAGTGTTGGATGTCTTTTTCCCAGGTCCTATGTCTTCTTCTCTGACTTACTTCTTCATTTTGCTGGAGCACATCCTTTGGTAGTGTGAGGAGTGGATTTGGCCACCCCAATATATGTCTTTTTGGCATGAGGATTATTTGAGGCTGATTGCTTTTGATAAACTGGGACAGGGAAGGAGGCTCTGAGGGGTGGAACTTGCTTGCCCTTTGTTAGGAGACATTTACATTGTAAAGGAAATCTCTATCTGTAAAGGTGCCTCCCTCTCTGTACCAGGAAGAAGAAAGGAGATGACCTTCTCTCTAGAAACTCTTAATCAATGCCAAAGGCAAGGACTTAAATCTGCATAACAATCTTATTCCTGTTTCTGGTAACCTCCTGTAACTGACTTCCCTCCCCCTCCCAACTTTGGCATTTCTTTAAGGATTAAGCATCTTTCCTTAGGCTAGGAACTGATTGCTGCGCTCACCTGTGGCCACCCAGCTCCCGACAATCGACTTGCCTCCTGCTACGTCCACCAAGATAGCAGACCCACTACCTGCTGTGTCCATCAAGTGCTGTGCCAACAGGGCAATCTTGTGACTATTGTGGGAGGGACATTTCAATCATATGTGAAACACCCTGTTTGGGGGTATATAACCACTCTGTGCACCCCACTTGTTCAGTGCCCTTTCTTCCTTCGGGAAGAAAGGCCCTGGGCCATGGTCCTCATAAAGCTTTGTTTAATTTTCTCTTGCTATTCTGTCTCATGTGAATTTAATTCGTTCTCTGGCCAGACAAACCCACATTTGGGAAGAGGAAATGTCTTCCTGCCCTACAGTAGCTTCCTGAGAAAGGCTACATGGGAGGTAAAATTCTTAAATTTGGTATATCTGAAAATGTCTTTAATCTACCATCACTCTTGAATGACAGTTTTGCAGGGTGTATAATTATAGACTGCAAATCATTCTTTTCTCAATATTTTGAAGCATACAGGTTGGTAGAAATCTGATGCTTTTTTGATTCTGAATTTTTTGTATGCAATCTGTTTTTTCTTCTCTAGAAGTTTTTATGATCTTCTTTTTACTCTTAATGTTCTGAAATTTCAGCGTGATGTGCGCTCTTTCAGTTTGGACATTCACAGCCTTCAGTTCTCAGAAATTTCTTTGTGATATTTACTTCATAATTTCCTCCCCTCCATTTTCTTTGTTCTTTCTTTCTGAAAATCCAATTCATTGACTTTTAGACCTCTTGGATTGATCCCTCAGTTAAAATTTTTTTCTATTTTCTTCCTTTATCTTTTTAATTTACTTTTGGAGCAATTTCCTAGACTATATTTTCCAACCCTTCTACTTAAATTATTACCATACTTTTGATTTCTCAAAGCTGTCTTGTTCTCTGTTGCTTTCTGTAGCATTACGCTCTCTTTGTACATTCACAGTGTCTTCTCTTACTCTCCTGAGGATGTTTAGTATGGATGGGACTTTAATCATCAGTTTTATTCTGCTCTCTGCATTGTCCTTGTTTCCTCCAGAGTCCTATTTTCTGGTTGTTTTATTCTGTCTTTAATGTTGGAGACTTTCCTCGAATTTCTGGTAATCTTGGTCTATTCTTATTAAACAGTGAGACCCTGAAAAGCTTGCTGGAAGTCCTGTATCCACAGAGAGGGCCGTCAGCTGGTGGGCCTCCCTGTAGGGACAGAGCAGGGAGAGAATTCTCGAAGTGTCATTATCAACCAAGCCTCTTGTTTCTAGCTTCCTAGTAGCCTTCTGCATTACCTGGTACCTCCAGTCACTGAGCCTTTCTGGATTTCTGCAGGGAAACTGGCCTGCTTCTCATGGTATCACTGATGCACAGTCTCTTAAGAGTCAGCTTTGTCTATTCTGGTAACACAGACTGGATTCCTCCATCAGCTTCTCATCCTCCAAACTTGTCAACAGCTCTTTTCCCCTATTGTTTCCATTCTTGTACCCTTGTCCTTGAGGGCTTAAAGTTTGTTCTTGTGGCAATGCCCCCAAGTCTGTCTCCTGGCTTCCACCTTGTCCATTAACAGTCTATTGTCCACACACAAGCAAGAGGGGTCCTTTAAACACGTAAGTCACAATACCAGAATGTGGACATTCCACAGGACATGCCCTACCTCTCTGATAGAGCATGAAAAAAGGGGGCGGGGAATGGGGTGGGAGACTGCCCGAGATTCCAAGTGTTCAGGAGACATACGAAAAAATGCAATGTGTGACCCTGAATTAAACAGACCAACTGTTAAAAGACATTTTGGGACAATTTGAGAAATTCGAATACAAGCATTAAAGAGTCATTCGTTTCATTAGGAATGAACATGGTATCATGGTTATGTAGGAAACATCTTTATTTTCTAGAGATGTGTATTTAATTTTGATGAAATGTCATGATGTCTGAAAATTTGCTTTCAAAAACTCAGCAAAAAAAAAAGATGAAGCAAATATGGCAAAATGTTAATAATTGTTAAATCCAGGTGATAGGTATATGCTATCCTACTTTCCCTGCTTTTACATATGCTTGAAATTAAAAAGAAAACAAAACAAAAGTGGGAGGAAGTAATATGATGCTACTCAAGCCTTCCCATGGCTTCCCAATTCCTTAAAGTAAAACCCGAGGCTCTTGCCATGGCCTTCAAGGCTCTGTGAGATCTGGCCCCTGCCGCCCCAGGACCATGGTGCCTGCTGCACTTCCATTCTCAGGGTTCCCACCACATCAGCCTCCTCACAGGTCTCACCAAGCCCATCACTGCTGCCATAGGGCCATTGCATTCACTGTTGCCTCTGCCTGGCATGTTAGTCCTGTACCCCACAGTCAACTGGTCACCCCTCTGCCTCATTCAGAACTCTGCTTCAATGTCAGCTGATCATACAGATCTTTCCTGACCTTCTGTCTAAAAGAACATTTCCCCTCTTCTCCAGAGCATTTCCTATTCCCCTTCCTCTGCTTTTGTTTCTTCTTTTTCTTCTTCTTCTTCGTCTTCTTTTTTGTGCTGAGGAAGAGTGGCCCTGAGCTAACATCTGTTGCCAATCTTCCTCTATTTTGTATGTGAGCCACCACCACAGCATGGCCACTGACAGACGAATGGTGTAGGTCTGTGCCCTGGAACCAAACCCAGTCCACAGAAGTGGGGTGCACCAAACTTAACCACTAGGCCACCAGGGCAGGCCCTGCTTTTGTTTCTTCATAGCATCTGTGATCACCTGCCTTTGTGTGTGTGTGTGTGTGCACGTGCGCATGTGGTAAAATGTACATGATGTGAAATTTACCATTTTAACCATTTTAAAGTGTACAACTTGATGGCATTAAGTACCTTCCCATTGTTGTGCAACCATCACCACCATCCATCTCCAGAACTTTTTTGTCTTCCCCAACTGAAACCCGGCTCCCATAAACACTAGCTCCCCAGACCCTCCCCCAGCCCCTGGCAACCACCGTTCTACTTTCTGTCTCTCAGAATCTGACTCCTCCAGGTCCCTCATGTGAGTGGAATCACTCAGTATTTGTCCTTTTGAGTCTGGCTTATCTCACTCAGCATAACATCTTCAAGGTTCACCATGTTGTGCCCGTGTTAGAATTTCATGTCACCTGCCATTTTACATACTTACTTGTTCATTTGGTTGTTACTGTTATTGTCTTCCCTCCCACCCCCCACTCGAAGGGAAAGTCCTTGGGGGCAGGAGCTTTGTCTGTTTTGCTCATTCATCTAGAGCGGTGCCTGGGCACAGAGCGAGCATTCCATAATTCATTGTGTGACTTGCCTCCCGTTGGGGTAATTTCCCCTGTTATGCGAGGGCAGGCCTTCTCTGAGCAGGACTTGTGCATTCAGCAAGCAATCTTGAGCTCCACTGTGCAGAGCACTCTGGGGGATAGAAAGATAAGACAGTGAAACCCACGTAGCTGAGACAGGGAAAGTGATGGAGTGGGTACCCGTTTTCATTGGTTTTTCTCTGCCCAACATTTACTCCTCTTTTTCCGATAATAGCAATGAGATTTTCCTTTGAGGCGTCTTCCTTCCCCACTCTCAACCTATGTGGTTCTGAGGGATCCATCTTATCCTCTGATTTCAAGGAAACACAAGCAACCCAGGCCTGGGACTTCTGTTGCAACCTTGAGGAAAGAAATGCAGCCATTCCACTGAGACAGCAAAACTGGAAGAATGTTAGCCAAGAGTTTTGAAGAAGAACTGCAGTTAAAAGCTTATATTTGAGACATAAGAAAGCATAGTTAAGAGATGAACGAAGTGAAACTGAGTCCTGATAACATTGTTTGAGCTCCTGGATCCAGCCACGCCTGAAGGCACAGATCTATTTTCTGGAATTTTCAGCTTTGTGAGCCAAAATATTCTCAAACCCCCCTCCCTTATTTATTAGTCTCACTTTGATTTGAATTGGATTTCTATCACCAGCTACTGAAAGATTCCTGACCAATATAAACAAGATGGACAAAATGGAAAGTGAGTAGAGAGAAGCTGCTTGTGAGGTTAGGAAACTCAGAGCTCTTATCTAGGAAAAGGTTAAAAGACCTGGGATGTTCACCTCGAGAGAGAGAAGCCTCTGGAAGACAGGGCTATCACTTTAGGTATATAAAGAGCTGTCACATGGGAGAGGAATTAGATTTGCTTTAGATGGTGTGAGAAGGAACATGAGGGCCAGCAGATGAATGTTTTCAGGAAAAAGATGTCAGTTCAGTTGAAAGAAAAATGTTGAGGCCTCAGAGGCAGCCCAGAGTTACAGTGGTGACTTGGGAATGAATGAGCCCAAGGGTGAGAGACATCAATGAGCCCAAGGGTGGGGTGTATACAGTGAGAAAAAAATGGCAGTGCTGCGTGGGTGGGTCTCATTCTAGATGACTCTTAAGTTCCCTCTAGTCTGGAATTGGGGACTCTCTGCCTGTGCTGACTGCTGCAGGCAGAGAATAAGTTTGTCACAGGACGACATTAAACACACGTCCCCTCCTCCTGCCCATTGAGCCCAGCATCGACATCCCAGAAGTTAATTGCAAGATTGTCCAAAAACACAATGGACACGGGCTGAGGGCCATGTTGGGCCATGGGTTACAAGAGAAGTGGGCTTTTCCAACGATTTTGAAAAACGCTTTTCTTATTGGATTCCCCTTTCCTATAAAACAATTTCTGGAACCAAAACATATGCTTTGGTTTTGTTAAGAATTGTTTTTTAATGTGAAGAGTCCGCGTCACAGCCCTGGAGAGTTTCTGGGTGGCAGCTGCAGCACAGTCCTGAAATAAAAGATGCTCCCACGATGCTACCATCCTGAGGCCCCCCCCTCTTCCCGTGGCAAGGCAGGAGGTCTAGAAAGAGGCCTTGACCCCTCGCCTGCCTGTCTCCTCTGGTCTCCCAGCACCAACCTTCAGAACGTTTTCCAGATAAGAAGAAAAGCTGTAGCGACAAAGAAAATACAGCAGTCTGGCGTCACTAGGCTGTGGCAAGAAGAGTCTGGGCTTTGGAGTTAGACAAAAGCGGGTTCGATTTCTGACTCTACCTGGGATCAGACCCTCGATTTTCCAGAGTCTCAATTTCCTCACTTATAAAAAGTGGATAATGACGCTCTCTTAATGGGGTATTTTGAGGATTAAAGATGATACTGTTAGGTGCTCAGTATAAAGGATGGATGGGAATTAAAAGAATGAAAAAACATTTAAATAATGATGACTAGAAGACCAAAGGGCCTTCAAAACCCAAAGGTGGCCCTTAAATGGTTGGTTTTCAGGTACAAGGAGAGGTTAGTGAGAAAGAGAGAGTTATTTTCTTGGGAGGGGGTGAAGGACAGTATGAAGAACAGTTGGAGATTTTCAAAGCTTTGTGTGAGAGATTCTACTAGTTACCCAGCCAAATCCATCCTTCCTGGGCACATAGCAGGGTTATATCTCCCAGTCCCCCTTGTGGTTAAGGGTGGCGTGTGACCAAATTCTCTCCAGTGGAATGTGAGTGGTAATATCTGGCCTTTGGGGGCTCAGACTTTAAGATCATGGGCATGTCTCTTCCGCTTTTCTCTTCCCACCAGCTGCAGCCCAGATGTGGCTGCAAAACTAGCTTCAGTCGTGTAGATCATAAATGGGCTCTGCAGATGGCAGAGCAACAACTTGGAAGGAACCTGGGTCTTGACAGACTGAGTGCAGCAGAGCTGCCAGCCATCATAGACTATTACGTGAGAGAAAAATCAACTCTTTTGCTCCCTAAGCCATAGTTTTATAGGCTCTCATTGTTATAGCTGCTGAGCTCTGCCCTGACATCTGGTATGGATCATCTTGGGTGGGGCATCCATTCCTCAGGTTAGCTTCCTTTTTTTTTTTTTTTTTATTTATTTTTTTTTCCTTTTTCTCTCCAAAGCCCCCCAGGTACATAGTTGTGTATTTTTAGTTGTGAGTCCTTCTAGTTGTGGCATGTGGGACACCGCCTTAGCATGGCCTGACAGCAGTGCCATGTCCGCACCCAGGATCCAAACTGGCAAAACCACAGGCCACCGAAGTGGGGCGTGTGAATTTAACCACTCGGCCACGGGGCCGGCCCACAAAGTTGGCTTCCTTTTAATAAACAATAGGCAGCTGTGGTACAGTGGAAAAAGCCCTAGACTCAAAATTAGGATATTTGGCTCCTTAGTGAAAATAATTAGCACTTTGTGCTTTGCGTTATAGCTGACAAAGATTTCCTCTGTGAGGCCTGGTTTCCTCATCTGTAAGATGGCAACCACAGAAGTATGAGGAGAGTAAGTGAAAGTGTCATAAATCGTCGAACATCATTCAAACGCCAGGGCCTCTTGACATCCCGGTTGATGGAGGGCCCTGGACGTGCTCTGTCTCAGTTGAGTGGCAGCAGAGGGGGTCATCGGCAGAGGAGCTGGGGCACAAAAGTGGCTGGAGTCTGCTGCTGCATGCAAGGGGCCACAGGGGGATGGACTCCTAGCCCACTAACTGCCACAATGTGCAGCATTCCCGATACAGTGAGAGCCTGTGTAGCTGCTCACGTGACAAAGAACGGTCCCCGCAGAGGAGTGCGGCATGGAAACAACAGCGGCAGCCGCACGGCCGCCTTCTGAGACAAATGCTTGAGTTGGCTCTAAATGCCAACATCCTTAGCTAATCTAAGTAATGCATGAGCAGGAAGAATTTGGTGGCTGGGAGCCCAAGTGGAGTTGTATAAAGAACTCTTCAGAGCAGCTAGTAACCTCTGAGCGGTAGGCCCAAGAGCATGATGGGAAATGTAACATTTAATCAAGTCTGAGGGGAGAGGGGCTGCTGAGAGGGCTGGGGGCGGGGGCTCGGGGCTTGGCAAGAGGCAGGCTGCTCAGGGGCCTCCGGCAGGGTCTCCACCACACCACAGATGGTTTTTGTCACTGTGGTTCATTTGTTCCGGGTGAGATGGGCCCCTTGCGAGTCAGGAGTCCTGGATTAGAATGTCTACTATCCTCTTGTTAAAGAGGCCAAGAGGGGCTCAGCCAAAAACTCCAGGGAAAAGACGTCTCTCCCCTTGAGAAGGGAGGCAGCCTCTTGCCTCAGAGGTGATGGCCCCGTGATTTTTTGAACTGGAAAGTCCATCCAGAGATCTGCTCCCCCATTCCCCACCCCCCACTACCATCTCCAACTCTCGTTTTACAGTTGAGGGAACTGAGGCCGAGAGTGGGGAACAAAGTTCCCAAGGTCACACAGCAAGTTAGGGTCCTTGGAGATCCTCTCCCCCAATCCGAAGCACCCCACCAGTCCTCACCCCATTATTTTCCAGTACACGGGTACTGAGGTGCAGAGAAAGTGACAAACTCGATTTCAGGGCAGAAGGGGAGCAGCCAGGTTCCCTGGTCCAAATCCAGGGCATTTTGACCACCACAGTTCAGCCTCTTCTCAGCTGAGAGTGATGGCCGTCAAGGCCCCTCCTGTTGGGGCTCACTGGCTCTCTCTGCAGCTGTTAGCAGTTGGGGAAGATCCCTGAAGGACAGGGGGTGGTCTGCTGCCCAGAGGGTCAGATGCCCGCCCTTGAACCAATCAGCTGTGGCCAGGAGGCAGCATAATTGCAGATCCTGGCTGCTCCTACAATAAGCAGGTAGACAGAGCTGCGGGGAGGAGATTCCCAGGAGAAGGGGACACTGAGCAGGTGATGTCCGTGGATGTACGCTGCAGCCTCCTTGACCTCGACTCTCCTCATCTGTAAAATGGGGACAATAATTGTGCCCAAACCACAGGGCTGTTATAAAGAGTAAACAGCATAAAATATGTAAAGTCTGACATAAGTACCTAATACATATTAGTTCCTTTCTCCCTTTGTTTTTTCAGAAGTATTTCTAAAATTGGAAGCTATCTCCTATACCAAATATGGTAAAAGGGAAAGTGAAAGTTTGTCCTAAAATCTCCAGATTGACGAAGGGGAGTGACACGATCCAACTTTTAATTTTTAAAGATGCCTCCGGCAACTGGATGGAACATGATCAGCAAAGGAGGAATGGCTGGAAGTGGGGAGAATGGTTAGGAAGCTACTGCAATGGTCTGGGCAAAAGATGCCTGTGCTTGGTCCAGAGTAGTGGAGTGAAGATGGAGAGACAGAAGTGGGACAGATGTGAGATATTCTGAAAGTAGAGGTGACAGCATTTGGATGTGGGGAATGAGAGGCAGGGATGAATCACTCACAGCTCCTCAGTTTGGGGCTTAATTAATTGCTTTTTAAAAAAATTTATCTTCATTTTCTTTGTCCTGGGTGGTTTAGTGACTTATTCTTTTAAAAATATATTGGGCTAGGGGCTGGCCCCGTGGCCGAGTGGTTAAGTTCGTGCGCTCCCCTGCAGGCGGCCCAGTGTTTCGTTGGTTCGAATCCTGGGCGCAGACATGGCACTGCTCATCACACCACGCTGAGGCAGCGTCCCACATGCCACAACTAGAAGAACCCACAACGAAGAATATACAACTATGTACCGGGGGGCTTTGGGGAGAAAAAGGAAAAAATAAAATCTTTAAAAAAATATATATATATATTGGGCTTATTTTGAGTCATTAATGCTTTCACATGATACAGAATAAAGACATAAAAGGTATACAGCAAAAATTCTTCCTCCTCCAACCACCAAGTCCTCTGCCTGGAAGCAACCCAAATTACAAATTCAATGTGCATCCTTCTAGGGATAGGCTATGCATATAGAAGCATATAGAAGCAAATGTATATATGGATACACATATATTGATCACACACACATATGGGAATATAGATATATTTCCCCTTTATAAAGAAATAATAACATACTATACATATTTTTCTACGCTTTCATTTTTCTACTTAGGGATACATCTTGAAGATTATTCCTGTCTTAATTATCTACTGCTGCATAACAAATTACCCCAAAACCTAGCGGCTTGCAACAAGAGTTCTCTCTCAGTTTCTGTCGCTCGGGAGCCTGGGCACTGCCTGACTGGGTCCTCTGCTCAGGGCCTCTCCCAGGCTGTCACCAAGGGGTCAGCAGGGTTTGTAGGCAGCTCAAGGCTCAGCTGGGATCAGATGCAAACCTCCTTCTTGAAGCTGTTGGCAGGATTCAGTTCCTTAGGAGCTGCTGGACCCGGTGGCTTAGTTCCTCTGGGGTCCTGGCCATATGGGCATCTCCAACACAGCAGCTTAGAGCATGAAAGTGAAGGTAATGAGAAGGAAGGGAGTGCAAGCAAGTTGGAAGTCCAGGCTTCTAGAGCCTAATCTGGGAAGAGACATCCCTCACTTGTGCTGTATTCTACTTGTTAGAAGAAGGCGTTAGGTCCAGCTGTCTCCCTAGCCCCACCCCGACCACCACACACATGCACACACACAAGGAGGGGATTACACAAGGGTGTGAATACTGGGAGGCAGGATCAGTGGGCACTATCTCAGAAGCTGCCGACTGTAATTCTCCAGCAGCACCTCATGAAAAGCATGCTTCGTTAGTTCCAGCCTTCCATGGTACGGACGGGCCCTTGTCCCTTTCTCCAGGGCTCTGCTGATAGGTTGACGAGCTAATGTCTTTTACCCCTACTGGTTGGGAAGCTCATGGAAGCAGGGATCTTGTGTACATGCTGCATGTAGTTGGCACTCGGCTAATAGTGTGCTCTTTTGGGTGTGTGGGAGGCGGAGAAAGGTTTCTTGGTTCTGTTTTAATCAGGAGTGCACTGGGTGATAAACTGTTGCTTCTTCTGTGTGGAACAGTGGCCGCTTTGAATGGATGTTTTGGAAGATTTTTGAAACTCCAATCCAGAGGACCACAGAAAGCACATTTGGACATGACTGTCGCCTGGAAAAGAAACTGTCAAAAGAGCCGGGACCAGGCTGGGCTGGACACACATAATAGACACAGAATATCCTGGACGCTGATCTTGGGCCAGTCCGTATTTCTGTAATTGTTCTGCTGTTCACAAAGAGCAAGACCATGGCCTTAGGAGGGGGGTAAATTCCGCCAAAGGAAAGTTCCCCTGCCAGTCATCCGGGAAGAAGACTGTCCTGGGGCAGAAAATGAGGACTCAGGATGTGGGCCTTTGGGTTGGTAGAGAAGTTTGTTCTCTCTTTCTCTTTCTTTCTGTCTTAAGAAAGTGGAGTCTACCCTATGAGGGAAGACATGCTCCCAGCCACCCCAGAGGTGGCCTGCGCTGGACCCTGCCATGTGGAGCAAGCTGGGGCTGGTCAGGTAGGTGGCCCTGGGTACCAGCCTGGGATCTGTGGGCCCTGAGGACAACCACATTGATCAAAGTTGTGGGTATGGCCGTGTTTTACTCTCCTTCCACGATCCCCAAATTTTGTCAGCTCCTGCTAGAAGCTGTGCCTGGGTTCTGTTAAGTATGATGCTTTGAGAACAGGGCCCCAGACATGTTTGGGTATGAGTGGCTAAGAGGACTCCACAGTGGTGTGCTCAGTGGTGGCCGCTACTACAGAGGATGGCCATGTCTGGCAGGGTGGGTGTCACAGAGGGTGTGGGGACCTACCGAGGAAGCTGGAGGGGAAGAACATAAAGGGCAAGCTCTGGGGCTGGCACAACCCAGCAGGAGGGGCTCTCCGAACTAGTGCGGGACACGCTGCAGGGGCTGAGTGCCCGTGGGGGCCAGTAGGGTTCAAAGAAAAACGTAATTTGAGTATTTAACGGCGATAAGATGGTTTATTATCATTGGTGGGGGAAGCCTGAACATAACCATTCTATTAGAATTCTATTAGTAATAAAAATAGGTAATACCAACAATCTAGTGTGTCAACATTTTAACAGAACTTTTCACTTCACAAAGAGTTTTTACATATGCTCATCTCTAGTTGATCCTCAAATAATCCTATAAGATATGTAGAACAGGTATTAGAATAATTATTCTTATTAATTACCAGGATGAACCACACTGAATCTCTGTATTTATAGGTCAAATGTGGTTAACTGTCAACAGTTTATATGGTTCAGCTTAATATTATTACACAAATCAAAACCATAATCATTATTATAAACGACAACAATAATAGGTACCTCTTTTAAAAAACATTGTGTACCTGGCATATTGCTAAGCTCTTAGCACGTTTTGTTACTGAGTTCTCACGAGAGTTACAGAGATGAGTACCACAGTGGATACAGCAGTGCTCCTCCTGGATCTGCATTCAAGGCTCACGCACCCATTCTCGGCTATTGGGAACATTGGTACTGATGTCTCACAGTTCCTTCTCTCCCTGGGAATTGTCCTCGGCCACAAGTCGCTGCCTCCACCAAGGCGAGGCCCAGTCCCTGAGGGCAGTCTTCAGCCAGTGACTGGCTGATGCAGGAACAGAAAGGCCCGGCCTCCTTTCTTCCATTTGGGGCCCTCTGAAGCTCCCCTTAGCTGGAAGATCACACACATGTCTCCTACAGAACCCATCTTCACCTCCTCTCTGACTATCTGATGGACAGCAAGTCAAATCCCAACTGTGCTGGGCCTGCTAAGGGAGGAGACAGACTAGACGCCAAAGGACCTACAGGATCTGGCTAATCATTCAGGCAGGAAGTGTCCACAGGCTGAATCCTGAGGGGGACAGATCAAGAGAAGAGGAACGTGAAGTTGGATAAGAGCAGGCGTTGGTATGGAAGTACTCGCCCAGGTACAGCCTTTAACACCCTGGCAAGGAACCCAGGAGATGGTGCTAACACACTTCAAAGATGGATAGAAGCTTGGGAAAAGCAATGGTCCATATGAAGTGAAGCAGAAATGTCAGAACTGCCGTAGCAAAGAGTGGAGGAAGAGATCAAAAGGCTCAGAGAAGTGCGCATGCTAAAGTGTTTGTAGTACACAAGGCCAGAAACCCACCAGCCAGCTCTGCTCTGAGGGTGTCCTGGAGACACTTTATCTATCAAAGCAAAAAAGAATGAGCTGGTGAGGGAGGCACCAGATTTACTGACAGTAGGAGATGCTATTACAGAACTGGGCTCCGGGATACTTATGGGGTTTATAGACTCCCAAAGTAATAGAGGTCAGGTGGTGGTGCTTAACCTTCAGAGCCCAGGTGGGTGCAATCATTGCAATGAGCAGCAAAATCAGAGTGGCAGTCAGGAGGGCCTGACCCACAGAGGGCTGTGGAGATGGTTAAAAGAACACAGTGTTCCCAGAGGCAAGATAGATGGGAAGCCAACAATGTATTGCTTAGTTTAGACAATCAAAAGAAATCAAGGATGGATGATCAGGTTGCTAAAGGCAGCCGCCCCTAGTAAAATGTCATGATTCCTTACCCTGTTTCTGGGCCCAAGCCGTTGACTAAAGGACCTGCAACATCACAGAAAATGTATTCAGTAGTATTTCCCCAGCTCTTTTTGAAAGGAATCCATGGCCATTTATTTGTGTAACTGAGCGTGAGAAGTGGGGAACAGCAAGGACTTTGAAGAATTGTTGACTACAGGCTCTGAACTAACATTGGTATTTGGTGACCCAAAGGGCCATTATATGCACCCCCACTGGAGTGAGGAGTATGGGAGCCAGGTAATACTGGAGCCCTGGCCTTGCTCCAGCTCGCAGTGAGTTCCCTGGGTCCACGGGTGCACACTGGTTACTTCCCTGTGCCTGAGCATGTGATTGGAATGGACATACTTGGTAGCTGGTAGGATCCCAGCACTGGCTCCTTGACCTACGGAATATGAGCTAGTGTAGTGAGGATGGCCAGCTGAAGTCTCAAAACTGCTCCCTCTCCCTGGCCACGACAGTAAAGCAAACACAAGACTATCCCAGGGGGAATGGCAGGAATTGGTGCCACCTTCCAAGATGGAAGAATACAGGGATGGTCTCTGTTGTATTCCCATTTATTTCACCAGCCCCTACAAAAACTGGATGAAATGGCTGACAAGAGTGAACTACCACAAACTTAACCGAGCAGTGGCTCCCATTGTTGCTATGGTGCTAAGTACAGTGTCTTTGCTGGAGCAGATCAACACAGCCTTCGGTACACGATGCATGACCATTGAGATGTTTATTACCTTCTTTTCTACCCTGTCCGAGAGGGGAATGAAATCAGCTCACATTCACATGGAGCAGATGACAGGACACATTTGCATCAGAGCTATGTTACTCTCCCGCCTCCTCCCATAACATGGTCTGAAGGGACCGAGCCCATCTGGACATTCCACAGAACATCACAGGAGTTCACCATACCAATGATGTCATGTTAATGAGACCAAAGGAGCAAGAAGTGACAAGTAGGATGCATTCACTCTAGAGGGTGGGAAATAAATCCCACCCAGGTTCAGGACCCAGACACATCAGTGAAGCGTGCAGAGGTCCAGAGACCTGGGGACATCCCCTCCCAAGGGAAGGATGTAAAGAACAAATGCTGGGACATCGCCAGCACAGGGGAGTCTGGGCTCGTGGGAAACTGTCCCCCACAGCTGCAGCTGATATCAGAGGAAGGCTGAGGAGATGTGACACAGGACACTAGACGTGTCTACTATACCCTATTTTACCCATGAGGCAACTAAGTCTCAGAGAGGTTGAATAAATTGCCCCAAAACACGGAGCTGGCAAGTGGTGAATCTAGGATTAAAATCTAGTTCTGTCTGACTTCAAAGCCCATATTCTTTAATACCTGTGTTGGATAGCCAAGGAGCCTGGGAACAGAGCGCTTACGGCCTCTGGCTGTATAGTGACTTCCCCAAGAAGCAGGCTCTGAGACAGACTGGCCTGCAGCGAGTTTACTGGGAAGTGCTCTTGGGATCAGCAACCCGGGGGAGAGGAGAAGGCAGGACTGGGCAAAGAGAAAGGCTGGGCTGGGATGCACCACTACAAAAGCCTCAAACAATCCCACAGGTTGCTCTGGAGTTGGGGTGGCTCTGCAGTGATGTTGCCTGTTGGCAAGAGGGGGCCGAGCCTTTCTATTCCTACATGGAGGCAGTCCTTGGGCTGTCCAAGGGACAGGAGGTCACCTTGAGAGAGGTGGTCCTTTTGGTCAAGGGCAGTTCCCCCCGGGGGCTCAGCTGAGAGCCCTCAGCCTTCAACACTTCTCACTGCTGGGGGCCCGGCTGCTTCAGCCCTGGAGGGGTTCTGGGTGACGCACCATAGCATCCCCTGCATCTCTCCACGTCGCCACAGCTAGTGGCTGAGTGGGAACACAAATGCAGGTCCTTGGACTGCAAACCTAACATGGTTGGCCCTATTTTTCCAGCTCCATAATATGCTCCTCTCTCTCAGGGTACACAGCCAAGGCCACGGTCTCCAGCTGGGAATCACTGATGAGAAAGAACAGTAGGCCCCTCAAACTTGATCAGATCAGACGGAGAGGGTATTGTTAAGTAGAAATCTCATCCACAGATGAGGAGATAGAAGAAATTTACTTCATTCAAAAATATTTACTGAGGGCTGGCCCCGAGGCCGAGTGGTTAAGTTCATGCGCTCCGCTGCAGGCGGCCCAGTGTTTCGTCAGTTTGAATCCTGGGCGCGGACATGGCACTGCTCATCAAACCACGCTGAGGCAGCGTCCCACATGCCACAACTAGAATGACCCACAACTAAGAATGTACAACTATGTACCGGGGGGCTTTGGGAGAAAAAGGAAAAAATAAAATCTTAAAAAAAAAAATATTTACTGAGCGCTTACCATACCCCAAGCTCTACTCTATGTGCTGGAGAAACAAGAAGAAAGGATACAACCTCCCGCCCTGTAGGGTTTCCTTTCTATGGAGCGGACACCAGGCAGCCCTGGTCCTCCAGGGCATCAAGCAGATTTGCATTCTTGAGAGAAGAAGGAGCAAAATGTGTCTCTTGTCTTTTCATAAAATGCCTACAGGAAAATAACACTCAGTTCATTCTGCATCTGATTATCTGCCTTATATAAGTAAACGAGTGAGGAACAAGGAACCAGGAATGTTGGTAACAGTTGTCACCTCTGCGAGGGAGGAAGATGGGTGGGGTGGGGGAATAAAGGGGAACTTTAATTTTCTTTCTCTCCCTCCCTCCATCTCCCTCCCTCCCTTTCTTTCCCTCACTTCCTCACTTGCCTGGTGTGCGCAGGGCACAGCTGCCGGGTACACTGGCATGTGTCCGAGACAGCCGTGCTTTCTCCTCAGCTCTGGCTTCAGGTCTGGAACAGTGGTTGGAATCTCCCTGCCCTGTCTTCTCTGTCCTTTGACTTGAGCGGCTCCTCTCGCTGTCAGCTGGGAAGGGGAGGGAGGTACCTGGAGATTCCGTAGATCGGGGCACAGATCTGGGAGAGTTGGGGGAATGACAGAATTATTTCACAGACTATTTTTTACTTTACATAGTTCTGCACGACTTGAATGTTTTATAACACGCGTGCTTTGTGCATTGCCTGTCTAGCTGTTGCTGTTGTGAGTTTTTTTGCTTGTTTATATCTCTTTTGTTGGCACTGTGGAAGAAAGACTGGCTGCCAAGCCAGTCCTGCCTCGAGACTTCTCAGAGCAAAGACCTCTAGGCCAGCACCTGCCTTTGGCCAAATGGTGATGGGGATCATTCTGCGTGCAGGAACCCAGGCCTCTCTGTCTGGGTTCTCCCTTTGTGACCATGTCCTCTCCCCTCTCTCACTAAAACCCATTCCATTGAAAGGTTCTGATTCTGACTGTGGGTCATCCCGCGGAGGACGACGGTCTCTCCAGATGGGCTCCTTCCCCCTGGGGCCTTTGCACTGTATGCTGGACCTTCTTGCTCAGGGTGAAAGGCTCTGTGTCTTGAGTCAGGAACATCTGGCAGAGCTGCTGATGCTGGGATCTGGCAATGGCAGACCCTCCCTAGAGATGACTTGAGAGTGGGGGGTGAGGGCCAGGCTGACTGTGGAGGCAAGTCGTAGCATCTGTCATCAAGAGCTTTGACTTGCTCCTGCCCACCATTCAGTGCCCACTTTTCTGGTGACAGCACCACAATTTTGCTGTAGTAATTGACCCGTCTGTCATTTCATGCAGTCTTGGTGGGACTACCCATCAAGGGACTCCTCCATCCCTGGCCAAGGGATGGACCAGGTCACCTAAGTTAGGCCAATCAGAGACGTTTCCAAGGAAATTGAATCTTGAGCACATGATACAAAAACAGAAAATGTTTGAGGCCAATTCATCCTAGTTCTGGTTACGACCCTGTGCTGTCTGCTTCCCAGACTCCTGGCACTGCCTTCCTGCCTGTTCTTCTGGAGCCTGGGGCTTCAGCTTTTCCTTCAGTTCTCTGTTGCCTCTGTTTCCAATAAAGTACTTTCTGAGTAGGTTACCCCGAGTCAATTTCTGTTGCTCACCACCTAAGACCCCTGACTAATATGGCACCCATGTCACCCAGATCTTTCAAGCCCCATTTCCTCCCCAAACAATGGTTCAGGCTTTTCAGTTTGTATGTGTGTGTCTGTGGTCTTACTAACTCTGGCTGTGTCCTATTTATGCCGTGGATGTGGTGTGGACAGCGGTTGAGTAGGACAAGTTGGGTGTCAGGGGCTAAGAAAGATGGTGCAGTCAGTCAGATTCATATCCCAGTTCCTCAGCCATGCTGTCAAACTGGGATTCCACAGCCATGGAAGGGGACCTGTGGCAGATACGGACAGAGCCTGAAGCTGCAGGCTGAACACTCTGCATCTTCTGGAAGTGCCAATTTGAAGATTTTATGGGAGTGGGGAGATGAGGTGTTTTTTTTTTTTAATTTTAAATTTAATACATATATATTTTGGCATAGAATTAAGAATCTGCAAGAATTTTTATGAGAACACAAGTGTGTTCTAAGAAATTTCCTACTGGTAGAAAGCCAATTTCACATGCATATCTAAACCTCTTGGCAGTATCCCTTCTTCTCTGCAACTATAAAGAGTTCTTTGGTGGAAATTTAGAGAAACACAGACCAATAGTGTGGGGAGCTTTGATTAAACTACACAGTCTGTTCTAATCCAGGTCCCTTCTTTGTCTGCCCACAGATTCCTTTTAGGGTTGGGCTAGAAGTAGAGGCCTCTCAGAGTCCTGTTATCCCTGACATCTTTTCATAGACTCTCACTACCATTACTATCATGGTCAACCTTGTTAAAAACCATTCACCAAAGAAAGACAGCCCCTTCCTCCATGGGTAAATACAGGAATCTTAAATCAGTGTGGTGGGGCTCATGATGCAGAAGGAAGTCAATAAAGAAAGCCCACAGCTCTCTTTTGGCGTACCTGAAAGTCTAAATATATGGATTCCTATAATGTTCTGGTATTTTCCACATTTAATCATTACAACCACAAAGTGAAGGTGGTATTATTCCCATGGTATAGATGAAGATTCTGGGGCTCAGTCAGGTTGAGTAAGTGACCCAAAGTCACACAGCTAATTAGGCCATTTTTCTTAAATATCATTCAGGTTCTATCTTCTCTTTTGAGACTGCACTCACGGCCTGCATGAGGAATACATTAAATCCACAAAATTTCAGTCTGAATGGGTTTATCGTCTGCTGCCTTCCTCCCAATGGGAAGGCCTCTGCTTACCAAGAGGGCCCAGGCCACCAGGGGCCATGGGTGCTGGAGATAGGCACCAAGAGGAGGAGGGGGTCTGAAGACAACTGCCCCCAACGACCCTATACTGTCAAGGTTGTTGGTTTTGAGCACAAACAGAGCTGGATTTGAGAATCCTTTCTCCTACTCATTGTGTAGACGAGAGGGACAGGGCAGGGGGTACAGAGAGAGAGAAGCCCAGCACTGCCAGCAAGCCACAGACTCCAGAGGGTTGGGTTCAAAACCAACTCTGTTCTTAGTGTCTTCACAAAGAAGAATGGCAGCTGCTACAACTCCCACGCCATCTGATCAAGGGTCCTGCAGAATGTTACCAATTACAGAGAGGCTGATGGCAAAGGGGCTGTGGACGGGCCTGGCAGCCTGGCCCTGGCCAAACCTACTGCTTGGCCACTTGCTCTTATGACCTTATCCTGACCTGAAGCATCCACCCTGCAGATGCTCCTGCCTGTCCCCTGACACCACTGACCTGGGAGCTCAGCAAGGTGCCAGGACCACAAGACACCCTTCCTCGAGACTCCTGGGTTGGAGTCCACAGTAGTGACCGCTCCTTGCCGAGCTTCCTTTGGTGGCAAGAGTGTTGTCTCCCACCCTCAGCTTTCCCGGAATGTCCTATGCAGCAGGCACTGATAATACTATGCTCAAGCTGCCAGGGAAGACGTCCCTTGTAGCCAGGCCCTGAACACTCTGCCCCTGAGCCTGGGATCCTGGCAGCCGGGAATCCAGGATCGTAGTAACCTCTACGTGGAGGAGCCAGAGTTAGCTAATGTATCGCCAACTTTAACATTTTTTAAAACTTCTTTTCCATTATACGTTTCTTTTAAGGGAAGAAATTCCACTGTGCACTGTAACACTGACCAATTTTACGCTGTGCAGAGTCCCACCGGGGACTATTCAGGCCCCCGAGGAACCACTAGAGTTTCTACTGCTGGAGGGCAGGGGCCTTGTCTTAGAGGCTGGGATGCTCCAGCCTGGAAAGGCCCTTAGGGATGGTCTGGTTCATCCCAGAAGGAGGGAGGAGCTTGTCCAAGAACCCATGACCAGCAGAGCCTGAGCTAATGGAATGGCCCATGGAGGGAGAAGCTGTATGTTTGCTCCCAGCACAAGGCCTTGCCTACAGTTGGCTCTCAAAAGTTTTGTGATGAATGAAGGAATGAACAGACCAAGCAAGCCCAGGAGGCCGTTCTCTGCCTCTCCGGCGGTCTTGCCTGGACCTTGCCTTGCCTCTCAAAGAGCTGCTTTGACGGGGAATTGAGGCAAACCATACGCCAGGTGGCAGCCAAGCCTCTCATGCTACCACTTGTCATCTCACCAGCTGGGGCTGCATCTCAGCATCCCCATCGCCTAACACGGTAGGTTTTGCAGAGAAGAAGCGCAGAGGAAGTTTGCCTAGCGAATGGGTTTGTCGAATGGGCATAGGATAAGATGCTCTGTCCTCCAGCTATTTATCCACATGGGGAGCATGGAGGCGGTTGCCCTCACTTGGATCCCCCTAAAGCAGGCCCTAAGACAAGAGTTTGGTGGTAGCAATTTATTGGGGAGATGATGCCAGGAAGTCAGGGTGAGGGAGTGGGCAGGGAGACAGGGAAGACAGGAAAGTCACCCCTTTCTTAAGGGTGTTGATGAGCAGGTTATCCCCCTGGGCGACTGGAACCTCTGAGAGGCCAGAGAGTTTTATCCACCAACACCTGTTCCTCAGGGTTGAGGCTTACATCTGGGGCTGATTTTCTACCCTTTCAGCCAGCCCCATGCTCCTGCTGCTAGGGCAAGCCCTCAGGCCACGAGCAGCTGGCTTTGAGATAGAAGGCCTGTGAATGCACGAACTGTCCACCACAGCTACAGGTGACCTCTAGGGCGGGCCACAGGGATACTGGGGGACACTGACAGTGTCTGCTGGAGGGCTGTCTACGCTGTGATCCCCACTCCCTCATCACCAGCCCAGGATGTCTGCAGGTACAGCGTGCCCAGAAGGCAGCAAAGCTACCTGATGGGCACAGCCTGAGTCTGTGACCCTGACTTCATCCCAGCCAGACAGCCATCCTCCTAAAACAGTTCCAGAAGGCTCCGTGGAGTCGATGGTGCCAACTGTTCTAAGGGGCTGGTGAATGAAGACCATAAAGCACGCCCTCCTCTTATGCTGCCGTGAGTCCTCAAGCGTGGGGTGGGGGGGGGTGGGGACGTCAGGTACCAAGCGAGGAGTGGAGGTGCACCGTCAACTGGCTGAGTGTCAGTGTCTGTCACGAACTCACTGGGTGACCCTGAGCAAATCATTTGACCTCTCTGGACCTTGTACGGTTCATCTAATATTAATAATATAATTGTGTTAAGTCATTATGGCTGCAATGCACTTTACCATTTATAAATCGTGCTCACTCATCCGGAGTCTCATAGCTTTCCTATAGACTTGAGGCAGGTTTTTTAACCCTATTTCTAAGTTGAAACTGAGGTCTAGAGAGGGCTAGTGACTTTCTTCAGATCACGCAGCTAAAAGTGCCAGCATAGGCTTTCTCCTGCTCTTCTTTAGCTAACAGGAACACGCCTCCAGGGCCAGTCTTTTGTGAATTAGACTGAAGAAAATGGAGACAAGATGACGTGTTGAGTGACATGGTGACACTTGATGGGGAACAATCAACTACCTTTAAAAACATTTTTTTGAACCTTAGTGGAAACGTTCATGTCTCCCTTCATTCATTTATTCATGCGTCCGTACAGCAAACAAAATTTTGTGAGGCGTGGAATATACGCTGGGCATGACGAAAGGGGCGGAGATAAAGAGAGGAATCCGCCATGACTCTGGCCCTGGAAAAATTCGCGGTGTGTAGGAAGACAGACGTGGAGACACAACCACAGCAGAAAGGCACTTATTTATCCCTTTCATCTGTGAAAGGTTTTCAGTCTTCCAACAGCCCTTGTGGAAAAACAAATACCCGTAGGAAGACCTCTTAAGCAGGGAGGCGTACTTGGGGGTTGGGGTGGGCGTTTGAGCACAAAGTTTAGCAACTCACAATTGTGTTGAGACTTGTGTGTGTGTGTGTGTGCGTGTGCATGTGTGCCGGGGCTGTGGGGGGCTGCCTGAGCAGAATCCCTCCCACGCATTCTCCATCGCGTCTCCCCAGTCACAGGAACTGGGTAATCACATCCAGCCTGGGACTTAAGCAAACACAGCATTCCACCGCCCTCTGCAACCTCTTTGTTTGATCTTCCCCCCCGGAGACACAGGTCACGAGGAAGAGAAGGGGGAGGGGTGCAAACTGCAGGGAGTGCGTGTGGGGGCTTCCTCTGAATGTCTTCTAATTCAGGAACTGACAACAAGATGCTGGTTCCCAAGGCCTCCTGAGTTAGCACTCCTCACATTAAAGGAGCTCCAGCACAGAACCTCAGAGTGGGGGACACCTTGGAGGTCACCAGTCCAACCCACTCAGTTTACAGAAACCAGAAAGGGGCAGTAACTTCTTTGATGTCACACAGCAGAGAGGAGACGCTTTGCTTAAAATAGCCATCCACGGAGCGTGATTTCAGAAGCCCTGGGAAGAGACTTCCACTTCAGAGGCTTCCCTACCAGTCGCTGACGACGCCTAAGCTGCCTGGCATAGGACCCTGCCTTCTAGTTCACCATCAGAGATCAGCCTAACAAGCAAACGCACAGGAGGGGGCAGGCGGGAGGCGGCAATGGAGATTCATGGATGCTAGGGCATAGATGACTGATAACGTGGTTTTTGACACCAAGAGGTTTAGGTGGGTGGTAGAGGGGGGCACTGCATTCTGCAAAGGCTCAGCCTAGAGGGAGGAGGGCACAGAGCTGGGAGACCTAAGGCACCAAAGAGAAATTTAATACCTGCTTTGTAGGCCCTGGGTCCTGTGCCTGATTTTCTCTTTCCTCTGGGAAGGAAGCCGTGAGCTTCCTAAAGTGTCAAATCACTCTTCAGGTCTAATCCTGTTGCCTTCTAGAGAGAATGTGTTTCGGATTTATTTTCAAACAGCTCCTAAAGGTATCAGCAGGGCCCTTCGTTTCAGCTACCTGGGTTTGGTGGAGGCCTCAGCTTTCCTGCACAGCAGCACTTCCTTCCTCCCGCCCTGTGGGAAATGAGGCATTTCTCAGAGTGAGCTCTCTGCTTTGTCTTGTTTTGTTTTTTAATAATTTAAGCTCCCTGCTTTATGTATCTAATCTCTTCAGATTCTCCATATGGAAATAGTTCTAAGGGCATTTTACATTCTCTGAGTGTGTTAAAATTGTTGTTTATAACTTAAATTTAACTTAATCTTTTTCTTTCTTTAGTGTTTTTAATTACTGAGGAAATACATACTCAAGGATTCAAAAAATAGAAAGCCTGTGAAGTGAAAAGTACACAGCACTTTATCACTTTCTCCTGCTAGAGGTAGCCATTGTTAGCACTTCGGTGTGTAGCTTGGGTTTTTTGCCTTTTTTTTTTTTTTAACAAAAAAAGGGATTATATGCTACATCAGCAGTTCTCAAACGGTCGCCTTATGAATTCCCAAAGGTCCCCCAGACCATTTCAGACGGTCTACAAAGCCAGAGTTCTTTTCATAGTAATTCTTGGGCGGCATTGTTTGCTTTTTACACAGTGTTGACATTTTCACTGAAGTTACAAAAAGCAAAAGTGGGTAAGACTGCTGGTGCCTTAGCTCAAGGTGCCACCAAAGTGCCCTAGTGATCATTGTATCCTTCACCGCCACACACTCAGAATGACAGGGATGCCAGTTTCCTTAAGAATGCCCTTGAGGAAGCAGTGAAGAGGACTCATTTTATTAAATTTCAACCCTGGAATACCTGTCTTTTTAAGGTTCTGTATAACGAGGTGAGAAGTACACGTAAAGCGCTTGGGCTGCATTCCAGAGGACAAGGGTCCGCCGAAGGAGCGGGGCTTGTGCACTTGTTTGACTCGCAAACTGAACTCAACTGTTTGGTCACGGAACGCCATTTTTACTTGAAATTATGACTAACAGGCAAACTATGGTGGTTCAAATTTGGGAATTTTTCAGACATTTTCTCAAAAATGAATGAAACGAGCCTGTCACTTCAGGGAAAACTGTGTTTATCACTAATGATGAAATTCAAACTTTCAAGCAAAAATTAGAATTTTTTTTTTTTAACAAAAAAGAGTTTATAGGCAACACCAGCGGTTCGCAAAGGGTGCTGTGTGACATATTTGCCATGAGCTGGCCAGCTTCCCAGCACTTAAAGACTTTAGGGATGAGACTGACGGTAATATTAACAAATGTGATTTTTGATATTGTTCATAAAATGTGTCAATATCAGAAAGATCTGTATAACTCAGTGAGCCAACATTTTTCAAATGACCAATGCATGATGTAACAAAATCATGCATGGGTAAAAGAATCATTCAGAGTGGAAGACAGACCAATGGATTTAATGTAACAGCATAGGAAAACTTCACTGACATGATTCCAGAATCCACATTGCAACTAACTTTTGAGAAAACTCAACTTGTTGAATTTTGGTGAACTATCTAAGAAGAATATGCACAATGATCTGAAAAGGTTATTGAGATAATCCTCCCTTTTCCAACTACATATGTGGATGAGGCTGGATTTTCTTCCTGTACTTTAACCAAAACAACATATCAAAACAGATTGAATGCAGAAGCAGACATGAGAATCCAGCTGTCTTCTATTAAGACAGATATTAAATACATTTGCAGAAATATGAAATATGCCAGCCTTCTCACTAAATTATGTTTTCATATAGTTCATTTTCATAAAAAGGATGTGACTTACGTAAAAATGTAATTAGTTTATTGTTGTTACTTTAAATAAATCAATAAGTACCCTTTTAAAATGTCAGTCTTAATTTCTAATATGGTAAATATCAAGACATAACCTACATAACAACAGCTCTTTAAGATCCTCATTAACTTATAAGAATATGAAGAAGCCCAAGACCTAAAAGTTTGAAAACTGCTGCTTTACATATCGTCCCATAGTTGATCATTATGACATATCAGTAAACACAGGTCTAGCTCACTCTTTGTAGCTGTTGCAAATTTTCCCACAATTTACTTCACCACTCCCCTATTGACGGACATTTAGATTTGTGGGGACCTGGAATTGGCCACCCCAAGATATGTCTCTTTGGCATCGGGATTATTTGAGGCTGGTTGCTTTTGATAAACTGGGACAGGGAAGGAGGAATGGAACTTGCCCTTTGTTAGGACACGTTTACATTTGTAAGGTAAATCTCTATCTGTAAAAGGTGCCTCCCTCTCTGTACCAGGAATAAGAAAGGAGATGACCTTCTCTCTAGAAACTCTTAATCAATACCAAAGGCCAGGACTTAAATCTGCATTTTATTGTGCTTGTCTGGTAACCTCCTGTAACTGACTTCCCTCCCCCTCCCAACTTTGGCATTTCTTTAAGGATTAAGCATCTTTCCTTAGGCTAGGAACTGATTGCTGCGCTCACCTGTGACCGCCCAGCTCCAGACAATCGACTTGCCTCCTGCTACGTCCACCAAGATAGCAGACCACTACCTGCTGTGTCCATCAAGCCCTGTGCCGACAGGGCAATCTTGTGACTATTGTGGGAGGGACATTTCAATCACATGTGAAACACCCTGTTTGGGGGTATATAACCACTACGTGCACCCCACTTCTTCAGTGCCCTTTCTTCCTTCGGGAAGAAAGGCCTCGGGCCATGGTTCCTCATAAAGCTTTGTTTAATTTTCTCTTGCTATTCTGTCTCATGTGAATTTAATTCGTTCTCCGGCCAGACGAACCCCCATTTGGGAAGAGGAAATGTCTTCCTCCCCTACAGATTGGTTATAATTTTTCGTTATTATTTGTAATGAACAATGAATGTCCTTTGAACTTATATCTTATATACTTCTGCAAGTACTTTTTGTAAGACAGATTCCTAGAACTGTTGAATCAAAGACCATGTACATTTAAAAAATTAATAGACACTTCCAAATTACACTCTAAGAAGACCGTATCATTTTAAACTTCTGTCAAAAGTGTGTGTGAGTGCCCACTTTCTTGTCTTCTTCAATCGAGTATTTTATTTTTATTCTTTCCCTTCTTTTTTGACTATTTTGCCTCAGAAAGGATTAGAGTAGGCTTACAATGAAAGTCAGAAGGAAGGATAAACTAACCAAAGCCAGGTAAGAGGTGGAATATGATGGCAGGGATGGTGGTGTTATACTGGAAATCTAGATAAGCGGAAGATGCTGTATCTACACACTAAATTTTGCTCACTCCCTTTTAAGCTAAATAGTATTCCACCATGTGGTTGTAACATAGTTTATGCTACTAGCCCCATATTTCTGGATATTTGAGTTATTTGCACTATTTTTGCTGTCATAAACAGTGCTCTATTATCACAAGAATTTTTTTGAAGTTTTTTTTTTTTTTTTAAATCTTACTTACAAAGAGCTAGCACTGTTTTTTTCACAAGGCAGATGTCTGGGATGATGCATTCAAGGAAGATCACTTAGTCCAACTTGATGAAGTTTGTACCCTCTGTGTACTTACAGAAAGAACCCTGGCTGGATTTTCACAGGTGGCTCCAGTAATGCTGTTGGTGAACCCTCTTGCTTTCAAGGGTGCAAGAAGGTAAAAGGAACATGAATTTTTCTAGAACGGGCTCTGCAATCACAAAAGGCAGGATGTCACTCAAGTCAGTGATTACTCTGCAGGGCGGGACCTCTACTTTCATGGGGCTATCCAGTCCTCAGCTTTGCAGGTCTGGAAATGCTCAGGCCCAAGTCACATTAGCCACACTTATAAGACCCTGATAGGCATCCAAAATTAGCAATTAATTGATATTAAATGGAGGTGATCCTTTAGATTTGCTGAAATCCTCACGCCTACTTCCTCTATAGGACACCGCCTTCCCCAAAGGCATCTCCCACCCACAGGAAGTGGACAGTCCTGACAGATATTTCATCCAGACATGACAGATTCCTGTCCCCAAACCAAGTGTGCCTCTCTCCTTTTATCAGATAACTCATGTCCACTGGGTTCACCATTTACTGCACAGTATTATCCCTCTGGGCCGTGTTTTCAGAGATGCCTTGGAAACTAGATGCCTTCTGTTGACATGCTCTTTCCTCAGACAGAGCACAGAATGCTTGAAGATTTCACCTTGCTTGGTGACGGTCAAGTTTCAGTGTAGTTTCAAGTCTTCCCCAAACTCTTCAATCATATAACCACAATATCTTTGATATTGTTATCATGATATATGGTGGTTTTAAAATATGTCCACAAGTTCTTTACTAATCTTCCCTCTAAGAGATGGGTTTGACTGTGGGCTGGGCTTTGTGACTTGCTTCTCGTGAACAGCATATGGCAGAAGTGATGGTGAATAACTTGTGAGACTAGATCATAAAAGGCAGTGTGTTTCCTCCCTGCTTTGCTCTCTTGGGTCACTCACTTCGGGGGGAAGCCAATTGCCATGTCCTAAGGACACTCTGCTGGCCCTGTGGAGAGATCCATGTGGTGAGGAGCTGAGGCCTCCTGACAAAAACCAGCACTAACTTGCAAGGCGAGTAAGTGACCACAGAGGAAGTGGGTCCTTCAGCCCCAGTCAAGCCTTTGGATGACTGCAGCCCTGGCCAACTCTTGACAATCTCCTGAGAGACTCTGAGCTAGAGCCACTCGACCAAACTGCTCCTGACCCACAGAGACTGTGTGAAGTGATAAATGTTTACTATTTTATGCTACTAAATTTTGAGGTAATTTGTTAGCAGCAACAGATAACTAACATGCCCTAGATAGCAGAGACCATCCTTTTATGTTTTAATTTTTCTCAGAGGGTCATCTCAACTTCTTTTCTGCAGGGGCACTGGGGAGCACAGCAGCCTGTGAAGCATCATTTCCTTGTCTGCAAAGGGCAGAGTTGGTGTGAAAGGCGCAGAGAAGGGGCTCAAATAGAAGCTATTATTAGTATTGTTGTCACTGCATTATGAATATAACAATATTAATTTTATTAATACCATTGTCATTGATAACAGAAGCACCAGACATCTCCTATTCGCCTTTCTCACTCACCCCGCCTCTTCCCCACTCTACGCTGCTTCCCAGGAGACCGACCTCCGTGGACCATCTCCCACACTCAGGCTTCCGGTAGGCTTAGGCCCATGGGCAATAGTGGCGACAGGAGGGCCAGAGGAAAGTGGGGAGGGGGTATATTTCCTTGGTTTCCTCCCTGCCAGGTCACCATGCTTTGGCTTTGTGCCTCTATTAAGGCCACAGCCAGTGTCAGAGGACCCTCTCCATAGACATCCCCGTCTTGGAGCTGGTGTCACCACTTCCTCCCCTCTAGGCCCAGGGATGGGGTCTACACTCCCTTCTGTTGCTGGCCCCAGGCTGCCGCACTGTCCCTTGGTAGTTTTCCTAAGCTCTGCCCTCACCCTTTTGTAAACAGTCCCTTTTGTAAACTCCCCTCAAATCCCACAGACCCCCTGCGGCAATCCTGAGTGACACACATAGCTTAGAAATGATGTAGAATTGCTAGCTGTGGCTGTTTTTAATAATGATCCCGGACAAAAAACGTGGTATAATCTGAAAAGCTGCTAAGAATCCAAATAAATATAAGATCCTGAGGTGATTCTCTGGCAAATGTGTGTATTGTAGGTATGGAAGGGACCTTGCTTCCCTCATCAATGCAAAACCCGGGGCCTCCAAGGTCAGCTCTGGAAGGGCCTTGCCAGGTAAGAGAGCAGAGAGAGGGAGGGTGGGGGAAGGAGGCCGGCCCAGCCTTGACTTTGTTCCCAGGGGACGTTTCTTACTCCGTCCCACCGCCCCTGCTGCTGCTCCCCTTTAATGCTCTCTCCGAAATTTCAACCACAGCCACAAAAACAACCTTATAAACATTTAAGGAGAACAAAAAGGAGAGAGCCTGAGCAAGAACCGCCCAGTGAAGCTGCTTCCAAACCAGCCTGGAAGACCAGGGAGCGTCGTTCTGTTCCCCAACTGGCTCACACTCTCTCCAGGCTCTGAGGTCCTGTCCCACCCAGGGGCCAGCACACCTTCACAGGCACCTGGCTTGAGTTTCTCACCTTCAAGGTGGGCGTAATGCCATTGTAAGGGTATCAAAAGCATTCATCTATGTAAAGGGCCTGATGCTATTTTCAATAGCAGCAGCAGCAGCAGCTGTAGTTATTAATGAAGATGATGGCTGTGGAACACGAACACGTGTTTTGACATCTAGGGTTGGAATTTACGCCAGGAGCCTGTGTCTAAACACACAGTCCAAAGAGTGTCTGGGCTAGAGGATGAAAAAGCGTGAAACGCCTGGTGTCTGCACAGAGACTATACAAGTTGGCCCGTAGATGACTTTTGTCAACAGAATGAAGGCATGATGACAGACCGATAATCAAAAACTTATGTTGTTCTTAACCACCGAGTCTTTAGAACCCAGCTTAACATTTCCACATCTCAGCTTTATTCTGAATCTCAAGTACTATTCAGTGCTGTCACATAGGGGTAGATTCTGGTGACTGAAGGCGCAAGGCTTGCCCTGACCCTAAATGACCCCAGTTGGTAGCTTCTTGAGTACTTATATCTCAGTGATGCTTTTTGTATTATGATTTGGCCTGTTTCCTCACTGTAGGCTTTTAGTAACCATACCTTATTGCTTAGAAAATGATAAGTGTGTTGAAATATGTTGAAATGTTAATAAATATTGGTTGATAATGTTTGGCTAGAGTATGGGGGCCCAACCACCTCAGAGTTATCGGTGGTCTTGAGACAACCCCATAGCTCGAGACTCTGGATTTTGAAGAAGCACCAGTTCTCCGTGGACCTGACCTGTGAAGGCTGGTATAATGCGGTCACGCAGGGCCTCACCAAGCTGGGAGAAGTTCAGTTTGACATTGACCTGCCCAGCAAGAAGGTTCGCATCGACTGTGAATACAGTGTGGACTCTCTGCTGGAGACCCTGGGGCAAACAGGAAAGGCCATTTCCTGACTCGGCCCCAAGTAGTGAGGGCCCTGGGCACAGGGCCCGCAGGATGAACCCAAGGGGGCAGATGCTGGTCCTCTCCTGACTTTCAGACAGACCTGGGACCTGACAGGCCTGCTCAGCGACGGGAGTGTCTGCAGAGACCCCCACTTGCCCTGCTCCTCCCTAGCTTCCCTGCAATAAAGTCAAGATACAAATAATAATAATAATAATAATAATGTTTGGCTAATGATCGCAAATGCTTTCTCATCTTCCATTTCCCCTCTTTATCATTAACTGCTTCTAATCTACTATAAACTGGGGAGCCAGAAGTGAAATCTTGTAGCTGGGTGCGCTGCTGGAAGGAGTCAGTATTGGAAAGCAGCTTATTTTTCCTTGGGGCCTAAAGCCCATGTGGAGCTCCTTTTGGGGAAAGCTGGCTGCTTGACCCTGCTACCATGAAGCAGGAGCGGGCAACAAACCCAAGAACAGCCGGCTAGCGATCATCCAGCAGCCGATGAGACGACCCCCAAAGGATGCCAGTAACTATCGGAACCAGTCAGACCGTCTCTTTTGGAGAGTTTGAATGTGAGTCTCAAGAGGGCATTCCATGGTGGGGAGGCTGGGGAGGAGGAAAAAGCCTGCAGAAGTGCAGAAAGAAGGCAGTGAGCAGAAGCCCCAAGGTAGAGAAGGTACAAGAGTAGCAACGGCAGAGGCAGAGAATAGCTTTGTTGCCTGATGGTGGAGCCGCAGAGTCAGGAGCAATGGGTGCCAGGGGCCATCAGGCAATGCTCCAGCCACCAGAGCTGCAGCGATGGCAAACGACCCCCTGGACCGGGTCCTGTGACTCCAGGGCTGTTTCATGGAGAGAGTTGGTGCAGCGTAGGTGCTCTCGTGTCTGTGGCTGTCTGGGCTGCTTTCATTTGTTTGTTTAGGAAGGTGAACTGTGTGGAGGTAAGGAACTCAGATTTGCTCCAACTAGAGTATCCTTACTTCCTTGATTTTTTAAAAAAAATTTAAGCATTCAATCTATGGAGCCTGGAATATATATTAAAATTCACTCAAAAGGAGACATACTTTTGAGCTGAGGTCCTATTTTCCAATTTCTTTTCCTTTCATTTCGGGTTTGGCAGGAGGTTTTTATACCGCCTCCCAGGTGTGGGGACCAGCCACTATGCAGGGCTTGTAAAGAATGAAAGGGATTCTGAAAAAAGTTCCACCAAATTCCTTTCCAAGATGCTGTTAGCTTTAAAATTCCTACTCAAAGTATCAGCTAGCATGACTTTCAGACACTCAGTTCAAGGTCATGGAATGCCTCTGCCTCCTCATGTCTGCTTTCTCAGCCCCTCAGCTCCACCAACTCCCACCCTACGCTGTCGCTACCTTCTCAGACTGTCTTGCTCCGCCACTCTTGCCTTTCTCTGTGTTCTTCTGACACAATGTAATACTTCCCAGCACCAGACATTATTACACAGTGTTGATAGATAAGGAACCCAACTGCCAGTGTGAGAGACAGAGCAGAACTCAGTGAAGACATTCGTTGTCAGCTGTCTCTGGGGAGTGGATGGAGAACATAGCTATGAGCCCAGGAAAGCCAGAAAAGAAAGGCTTTCTAAAAAACCCCCCAAAAATCCAGAAGCCATAAAGAAAAAGGAACATATGTGATTACATAAAATATGTAAAACTTCTGAATGGCAAAAGATACCATAAATAAAATCAGAAGGCAAATGACAGAGTGGAGAAAAATATTTGCAGCACACGTAACAGACAAAAGGTAAATGTCTTTCCTATACAAAGAGCACTCTACAATTCAATAATAAAAACATGAAAAGCCCAAGAGAAAAAATGGGTTAAGATTTGAAGAGATTTTTGCTTTATGCATTTTCACTAATTTTCAACCAAATTATAAAATGTGATAGCATTGTAAGGATGTTTGTGATAACCGATCGATCGGTGGCATGGCTATTTTGCTTTAGTTACTGTACCAGGGCATTTCCATGTGTTAATTTTTGTTATCCTTACAACCCCCTATGAAAGATACTATTAGAACCATTTTGCAGGTGAGGAAGATGGAACTTAAAGAGCTGAAATGACTTATCCACAGACTCTTGCTGTGGCCATGGCTCATAGGCAATTAGAAGCAAAGGTGTGGTCAACAGAGGTGACACCTAGGTTGTTACAGGACTGGATTTAAAGTTGCCAATCTGATGAAGCCCCTTTGAAGGGCCTGAATAGTCCTTAAAAACTGGGTCTCAATGTATCCTTCCCCTGCTTCCTCTTCGGAAGGCTTTCAATGTCCTGGCTTCATTGAATCACCATACTCCAGCCCGGGGACCCAAGTGAGGGTGGAGTAAGAGCAGGGCTTGAAGTCCCCAGCACTAGAGGGCGACTTTACCTCCTGCCACTACTCCTGGATTAAGCAATACCTAATGGTAGTCCAGGTGTGTCAACTGCCCACATTTTCAACAACACTTCCAACTCTTTTGCCACCTCTTTCTTAGGACACATCCCCAGCTGGGAAACCCCCAGAATGCCCCTTCCACAAAGCTGACAGCCCTTGCACAGGCTGTGGCAATGACTCCAGACCTCTGGAGAGTCTAATTTTGTATAGAGGGAGGGAGCGCTAGTCTTCCTTGCTGGGGTAGGGTAGTAGGGGGAGTCTGTGTAAGGCCAAAGATGCCAGGAGATGCTGGACCCAGGGGAGCGGGTGACATCCAAGAAGGGCAAAGCCAGTAGTTCTGAAATGAGTCTGCATGGGTCATTAAAAAATCTGGAGCCACAAAACAATCTTGGGGAGTAAGGTAGCCTGGAAAATACAAAACACCATGAAAGAGACAGCTAAACGCCTGAGACAGTTCCTCGGTTTGTGTTAAACGATACTGGTGTGTATTTATGTGTGCTTGCACATGGAGAGGAGTCTTCTGAGTCCTGATGACTTGATTCAAGTATCACAGCACCTGTCACAAGCTTTAATCTCCCCACCTTCCAGTTGAAGAACCTTCCCTCCTCCCTGACTGCAGTCCCCAGTGCAGGCCACCGTCCCAGCTTTCCTGGGGGATGGGCAAATTGTCCAGGATCTTCAGTCCTGCCCACTGAATCAGATCTGCTTCCCTGCAGCAGGCAGCCGTCCTCTGTTTGGCTCGGGGATCTTCAGAAAGCCCCTGGGTGTTACCAGATCATGGCCTTCAAACTTTAACTGCAACCCTCAGCAAGAAATACATATTATATCACAACCCAGTACCCAGGTGCTTGTTAGTGTGGGTGCGTGCCCACACGTGCACACACACAGACACTGGAACAAAGTTTCAACAAACAATACTTAATACTTACCCAATTTCCATGATGCACTCTGGCTGTTTTCCATTCTATTCTTTATCATTTTTTGAAACATTTGCAACTGCTTGCAATTCACTCAGTTGATTTCAAGACCAATGGTTTAAGACCAACAGGTTGAAACACACTCAAGAGAACCAAATTATGCAGACATTTTGGAGAGAATAGTTCAGTTTGCCACAGCCACGTGTACTACAGGAGAAACCAAATCTCTCCGGGAGAGAGTCTCAGTCACCATAGGGTTGACTGCATTGAGTCAAATGATAAAAGGGACCACTGTAATTCTAGAATAAAAATAAGATTAATTATTGAGGGCTTCCTATATGCTAGGTATTGTTCAAAGCACTTTACTCCAGTTAATGCATTTCATCCTCACACCACCACCACACCACGTGTAGTATTATTAATCCCTGATGGACAGATAGTTTGAGAACTTCACCTCCAGGAAATAGCTAATAAGTATGGATGCAGGAATCGGAGACAGGCAGATTGGTTCCAGAGCCCCCAACTTCTAAGTGCCACACCTACCTCTGTGACCAGAAACCAGGCAAGGAAAGAGCTAATGAAAATCTGACCCATGACCAAACATGGTCTGTCAAATGTTTTCCAGACAGGGAGGAAGCTAAATGTGCTGTTTTTCAGAAGTGGATGTTGCCATCCTACAGTGAAATTTATACAGTTGCAGCAGGATCCCTGCAAATTGCTCCAGCTCTAAGTGTTCAAAAGTTACCTTGGGCCTGTTATGTAACGGCATGTTGCATTGAACCTGTTATGTCATGGCACACACATGCGCCCTGATCAGTGCCAGTTGTTACACAGTTGTAACAAATCCTCTGCACTCTGGTGTATAAAAGCTCTTGCTGCACTAAGCTTGGGGGGCACTGCTGTGGGAGCTATCCCTGGTGTTCTCCATTGCTTGTGCAAGCAATAAACCTTTTTTCTTCACCCACTTCAGCACTGATTGTGCTTTTCAGTTCTGCACTCATCAAGAGATGGACCCATTGAGTTTGGTTACACCTCCTCCCTACCCAGACATTTTCGGGCCTTTCACCACAGGTTCCTTCTGCCATCTTTTCAAAGAATGCCATCCACTGCTGAGCTCAGCAGGCTCTGGCAGAATTCCACAGCAGACTTGGACTACGGCTGGAGCTCTGGTGTGGTCACTAGTCCAGGACCCTTAGTCCTGGTGGCCTCTGTGGAGCATTGCTTCAACACACATTTCCTAAGCACCTTAAACTCAGAAGATCAGGGCTGGAAGGCATCTCAGAAACTATCCGAGTGCTTCGGAACTTTCACATGGGGTAAAAGGGGCACAAAGACCTCCTGCCTCAGGACCCCCACTTTTGTCTGTTTCAGATATGGAGTTTCTGCATAAGCTCATACCTGAACAAAACAGTTCTGCTGTTAAAACAAGCTTACTTTGGAAGGTGAGCAAAAATTTTAGGGAGTTAGCTTTCTTTTGGAAAACAATTCATTGAACGTTTTATTATAAGAGTAAAATACACATAATGTAAAATTTACCCTTAGCAACATTTAGTACATTCACACTGTCGTGCAGCATCAACCACCACCTAGTCCTAGAACATTTTTATCGCCCCAACAGGAAACCTCATACTCATTAAACAACCACTCCCTATTACTCTCTCCCCAGGCCGTGGCAACCACTAATCCACCTTCTGTATCTATGGATTTGCCTATTCTGGGTATTTCATATAAAGGAGATCATACAGTACATGGTCTTTTCTGTCTGGCTTCTTTCACTTAGCATAATGTTTTCAAAATTCATCCATGATGTAGCATGTATCAGTATTTCATTCTTTTTCATGGGTGAATAATGTTCCATTATATGAATATACCACATTTTGTTTATCCATTTATCAGCTGATGGAAATTTGGATTGTTTCTACCTTTTAGCTATTATGAATAATACTGCTAAGAACAATTGTGTACAGGTTTTTGTTTGAACCCCTGTTTTCAATTCTTCTGGATATACCCAGGAGGGAATGGCTAGGCCAAACGTTTAAGTTATTGAGGAACTGCCAAAGTGTTTTCTGCAGTGGCTGCACCATTTTACATTCCCACCAGCAACGTATGAGGGTTCTGATTTTTCCACATCCTTGCCAATACTTATTATTTTCTATTTTAAAAAAAATTATAGGGGCTGGCCCCATGGCCCAGTGATTAAGCTTGCACACACCCCACTGTGGTGGCCCAGGATTTTGCTGGTTTGGATCCTGGGTGCGGACATGGCACCACTCATCAAGCCATGCTGAGGTGCTGTCCCATAGCACAACTAGAAGGACCTGCAACTAGAATTTACAACTATGTACTGGGGAGTTTTGGGAAAGAGAGGAAAGAAAAAAAGATCGGCAACAGATGTTAGCTCAGGTGTCAATCTAAAAAAAAAAAATTATAACCATCCTAGTGGGTGTGAAGTGGTATCTTACTGTGGTTTTTATTTGCATTTCTCTAATGACTAATGATACTGAGCATTTTTTCATGTTCTTATTGGCCATTGTATATTTTCTTTAGATAAGTGTCCATTCATGTCCTTTGCCCAGTTTTAATTGAGTTGTTTGTCTTTTTGTTGATGAGTTGTAGAAGTTTTTAATAATATATTCTGGATACAAGTCCCTTATCAGATATATGATTTGCAAATATTTTGTCTCTTTCTGTGGGTTGTCATAGCAGCACTCTCTTGATAGCATCTTTTGATGCACGAAGGTTTTTAATGTTGATCAAGTCCAACTTACCTATTTTTTACTTTTATTCCTTGTGCTTTTGGTGTCTTTTTTAAAAAAACCACTACCAAAGCTGAGGTCATGGTGATCCACCATGTGCTCTCCTACAGTTTCTCACATTTAGGCCTTCTATTCCTTTTGAGTTCATTTTTTAATATGGTACAAGGTAAGGTTCAACTTCATCCTTTTGAAGGTGGATATTGAGTTTTCTCACCACAATTTGTTGAAGAGAATCTTTCCCCATTGAATGGTCTTCACACCCTTCAAAAATCAATTGACCATAGATGTAAGGGTTTATTCCTGGACTCTCAGTTCTATTCCATTGATCTATACCCATCCTTATGCCAGTTCCAAACTGTTTTGATTACTGTAGCTTTGTAGTAAATTTTGAAATCAGCAAGGATAAGTCCTCTAACTTAGTTCTTTTTCAAGATTTTTTTGGCTATTTGCAGACCCTTGCAATTCCATATGAATTTTAGGCTCACCTTGTCCATTTCCACAAAAAGGTCCTTAGGATTTTGATAGGGCTGGCACTGAATCCATACACTACTTTGCATAGTATTGCCATCTTAACAATATTAAGTATTTGAATCCATGAACCCAGAAGGTTTTTCCAGTTATTTAGATCTTCTTTATTTTCTTTCAGTAATGTTTACAGTGTATGTCTTGCATCTCCCTGGTTGAATTTATTCCCAATTTTTTTAAAAAAAATTAATGGTCTATTTTGGGGAACAGTTTCAGGTTTACAGAAAAATTGAGAAGAAAGTACAGAGAGTTCTGATATACCCTCTTATTTTATCCCTTCTGATGCTGTTATCAATGGAATTGTTTTAATTTCCTTTGGGGGTCGTTAATTGCTACTATACAGAAATACAACTGATTTTTGTGTATTGATCTTGTACCCTGTAACTTTGCTGAATATGTTTATTAGCTCTCATTGCTGTAAATATCTGACCTTTGCTCTGGTCCACACCTTCTCCCACCCCCATTTAACTGTTGAAGAAGCCAGTAGCTGGGCCTTGTCCGAGGTCCTGCTGCCCATGAAGGCTGAGCCTCTGCCCAGCTTAGGCTTTCCCTTCCACATTCATAGCCCCAGCTCACTCCCTTAATTGAACCTGGGACTTTGCAGGGTAATTTGCAGGCACAAATTCCAGCGAGTTTCCTCTACAAAGTCTCCTGTCCATCCCTTCCAACTCCCCAGCCTCCACCCCTCACTCGCCTTATCATGAACCCAGCCGGATTCCCACTGGGACTCTGGCCCCCAGCTCTGGCCACCTGGTTGCAGAGATAACTCCCAATAAATTAAACCTCAGAACCCTTTGCCCCTGACCTCCCACTTGCAGCAGAGAACTGCCCGGGGTCCTACCCGGTCTGCTCCCCACCATTCCCCTGACCCTGGTCTCCCCAGGCACCAACTCGGGCCTCCCAGAGCTCCCAGAGCGCAGCGCAGCGCGCGCTGCCCTGGCAAGCTCAGACCCTCTGCCTGCAAGATGCCTGCCAGGAAAACAGGCAAATTCAGCATGTAAACCAGGATTATTTTAGGGGTTATGGGCCCCCGCTTGGAATCTGTTTTTTATGCTCACCAAAGGCAGCCCTAAAGGTGGAACTTGCATCTCCAGACGCAGAGAAGCTGTGGGCAGAAACAGAGGGGTGGGACTGAGGCCTGGCGTTGAGTGGGTGAGGAGGGAGGGGGAAGGAGGCACCGCAGGCCCGGCGCCCCGCCCGGTTGCCTAGGTGACGAGGGAGGGGGAGGGGGATGAGGGCGAAGTCACTGAGCGCGCTGAGCTGATCAGAGCATATCAGATCTTAACACCATCTAGTAGCACCCATCTCCGCTTCTTCTGCTCCCAATAGCTCAGCCCCAATGGAGGACGCGGGGTCCAGGTCCCCAAGCCCAGCTGAATCTTCCCCATTCTTTTACCCTGGTACCCAGTGTTCTGTGCCTCCTGAAGAAATAAAATCCCAGCCCTGGAAAAGGGATTGCAAAGTCTCCTGGCTCAGTGGTTTTCAAGATTTGTAGCAACAGATCCTTGTTTCAAAGGAAATTTTACCCAGAACGCCAACATGCAAAACAGACACATAGGGAGCTTCTCACCCCACCCACTCTCCCCAGGGCTCTTGGGTTGCAACACCCAGCATGTGAACACCTCTGGTCTGGGCCCAAACCATCATTTTACAGATGGGAAAAATGAGGTCCCCAGGTGCCCACTGACTTGCTCAAGGACACTCAGCCAATGAGTTCATGGCATAACCGGCCTCCCCAGGACCATGACAGAGCCAGTAGAAAGCAGCAGAACCCTTGAGGCAGCAGGAAGGAGAACAGGGGTTGCGCGTTGTCTCAGGAACCTGGAATTGCTCGATCTGTTGGGACAACACAACTCTCTCATTTTATAGAAGAGGAAACTGAGGCCCAGACAGGGGCAGTGATTTATTAGTGGAGTGACCCTAAGAAGGAGTCATACGCCATTAGAAAGAAGACGAATTTGAGCATTTGGCTCTTTGGCTAGCTTACGCAGTCTTTGATGAAATTCCGAGGTGCCAGATGGTCCGGGGGAGGGGCGCTGGCCTGGGAGTTTCATCCCCCTCTGTTGCAGACAAGCCCCGTGACCTTGGGAGGTTTATCTTAAAGAGCCAAAAGGATCATCCCCCGGTTTGTCAGCGGTCCGGAAGAGTAATAGGATTAAACGGTGCTTCAGAGTGTTTTATATTGTTTCTAAATGTCGCGGCCTGCTTTAGAGGGAAGGGGAGTAAGCACACTGTTCTTTAAAGATTGAATTTGACAGTGGGTTTTTAAAAGGCCTTTTATTTTTCTTTTGCATTTTTCATGGCTAATTATAAAGTAACACATGGCCATTCCAGAAAATGTGTAAAGTACAGAAAATGAAAAAAAAAAGCAGAAAATAAAATCACCCATAAACACATGATCCAGCGCAACTGTTGCTCAACCTTGTTGTACATTTCCTTCCAGTCTTTTTTTCTATATTTTTCCTCATACAGAGTATATTATATTGTAATTAAAAAAAATAATTTTACTTAATGATTAATAGAGCAGTTCCTTTTACCCAGTATGTCATGTCTGGCTATTAAGAAAAAAATGACAAAGCGTACCAAAAGGTGAAAAACACAGTTTGAAGAAACAGAGCAAGCACCAGAAGAAGACATAGCAGGAATGTTGGAATCATCAGACAGGGAAATTAAAATAACTATGATTAATATGCTAAGGGCTCTAATGGGTAATGTAGACAGCACGCAATAACAGATGGGCAATGTAAGCAGAGAGAAGGAAAGCCTAAGGAAGAACCAAATAGAAATGCTGGAGATAAAAACACCGTAAGGAATTGAAGAATGCCTTTGATGCCCTCGTTAGTAGACTGTACGTCGCTGAGAAAAGAATCTCTGAGTTAGAGGATGCATCAACAAAATCTTCAAAACCGACTGAAAAAAAATAACAGAAGAGCTAAGGACTGTGGGACAACTGTATGAGGTATAACATACGTGTAATGGGAATACTAGAAGGAGCTGAAAGAGAGAAAGGAACAGAAGAAATATTTGAAATCATAAGGACTGAGAATTTCCCCAAATTAATGTCAGATACCAAACCACAGATCAGGAATCTCAGAGAATACCAAGCAGGATGAATATCCAAAAAACCCTACATCCCAACTTATCATTTTCAAATTACAGAAAACCAAAGATAAAGAAAAAATCCTGAAAGAAGCAAGAGGAAAAAAGCACCTTACAGACAGAGAAACAAAAATAAGAGCTATGTCTGACTTCTCCTCAGAAAACCATGCAAGCAAGAAGAGAGTGGAAGTGAAATGTTTAAAGTGTTGAGAGAAAAAAATCCCTACTCACCTAGAATTCTGTACCCTGCGAAATTGTCCTCCAAAAGGAGAAATAAAGACTTTCTCAGATAAACAGAAATTGAGGGAATTTGTTGCCAAGACCTGCCTTGTAGGAGATTTTAAAAGAAGTTCTTTAGAGAGAAGGAAAATAATATAAGTCAAAAATTCAGATCTACATAAAGGAAAAAAGAGCATCAAAAGAAGAATAAGCAAGATAGAATAAAACTTTTATTTTTCTTATTCTTAATTGATCTCACAGATGATAGTTTGCTGGAGAGTAATAGCAACAATGTATTCGATTAGGTATGCTTATGTGTATACTATATATATTCTGATGTGTTCTGAGAGATGAGTGTTGAAATCTCTCACTATGATAGTGGATCCAACTATTTCTCTTTGCAGTTCTATCAGTTTTTGCCTCGTGTGGTTTGAAGCTCTGTTGTTACACATATACATGTTTTCTTATGTATGCTTATATGTACATGAAATGAATGACGGCAATGATACAAGGGATGAGCTGAAGGAATTAGGATTATTTTGTTATTATAAAGTACTCAGACTACCTGTGAATCGGTATAGTGTTATTTGAAAGCAGACTGGATTAGTTACAAGTGTATTTTGCAAATTCTAGGGCAAACACTAGAAAAAGAAGTACAACTGATAGGTTAAGAAGAGAGAGAAATGGAATCACATAAAATGCTCAATTAAAACCACAAAAGGCAGAAAAGTAGTGGAAGACAAAAAAAGGAACATAGAACAAAGGCAACAAATAGAAAACAGTAACAAATATGGTAGATATTAATCTAACTATATCAGTAATCACTTTGAATGTCAGTGGTCTAAATGCACCAATTAAAGGACAGATATTGTCAGAGTGGATCAAAAAATACAACCCAATTATATGTTGTTTACAAGAAACTCACTTTAAATATAAAGACGTGTAAAGATTAAAAGTAAATGGATGGATAAAAATATACCATGCAAAAAAAAAGCAGGAATACCTATATTAATTTCAGACAGAGCTGACTTCAAAGTAAGAAAGTTATCAGAGATAATTTTTAAAAAGGGCATTATGAGCCAGCCCTGATGGCCTAGTAGTTAAAGTTCGGTGTACTTGCTTCAGTGGCCCAGGATGGGTTCCTGGGTGCAAAAACCACACCACTCACCTATCAGCAGCCAAGCTGTGGCAGCAGCTCACAGAGATGAACTAGAAGATACAACTGTGTACTGGGGCTTTGGGGAGGAAAAAAAAAAGAGAGAGGAAGATTGGCAACAGATGTTAGCTCAGGATGAATCTTTCCCAGCAAAAAAAAGGGGGGCATGACATAATGATAAAGAGGTCAATTCTCCAAGAAGACATGACAGTTCTTGACACGTTAGTGTCTAACAACGGAGCATCAAACTACATGAGGCAAAAGCTAATGGAACTTCAAGGAGAAACAGGAGAACCCAGTCTCACAGTTGGAGGCCTCAACACTCCACTGCTAGAAATGAACAGATCCAGCAGGCAGAAAGTCGGTGAGGACAGAGCTGAACTCAACGCCACCATCAATCAACTGAGTATTGTTGACATCTCCATCCTACTTCATCCAAAAACAGCAGAATAAACATTTTTCTCAAGGTCACATGGAACATCCACCAAGAAGATAAGATGAGCAGCTTCTCTTTTTCTTTTCTCTTAAGGATTTACATAAGACAGGAATTATCTGTTCCAATATGGTTTGGTGAAACTCTGCCACAGAACCATATGGACCAGTCTCTTCTTAGTGGGTAGATCTTTGACTATCATTTCAATTTCTTTTATAGTTGATAATTTATATTTTCCTGTTTGCATTTCATCTGGATTTCACATTTATTTGCATCACATTGTTTAGAAGTCTTTCATAACTGTAAAATCTCTTTTGAGTCAGTAGTTTGATTACTGTTAATCTATACAATGTTAATTTTCCCTCCCTTTGTTTCGCTTAAGTTTGAAAAAGTTTCTTTCTTTGTCTTTTCAAAGAATCTTTTTTTTTTTTTTTTTGGTGAGAAAGATTCACTCTGAGCTAACCTCTATTGCCAATCTTCCTATTATTTTGCTTGAGGAAGATTCGCCCTGAGCTAACATCTGTGCCAGTCTTCCTCTATTTTGTATGTGGATCGCCACCATAGCATGGCTTAACGAGTGGTGTAGGTCCACACCTGAAATCCAAACCCACAAACCCAGGCTGCCAAAGTGGAGTGTGCCACATGTAACCACTACGCCACGGGGCCAGCCCCCAAGAATCATTTTTATTTATTAACTTTTTTCCTATTTTATTACTCTTTACTTCAGTTTACCATTTTCCTTTATTCTACTTTCTTCATATTTTATAGTTCTTTTTTCCAATTTTTTTTATTGTAAGCTGTACTGGGTTGAATAGTATCCCCCAAAACTGATGTCTACCCACAACCTAGAAATGTGACCTTATTTGGAAACAGGGTCTCAGCAGATGTAATGAAATTAAGATGAGGTCGTATTGGATTCAATTGGGCCCTAAATCCAATGTAACTGATGTCTCTATAAGAGAAAAAAAAATTGGACCCAGAGACAGACACCCAGGGAGAATACGATGTGATGATGGAGGCGGAGAGTGGAGTGATGCATCTGCAGGCCAGGAGTGCCAAGGCTTGCCTGCAATCACCAAAAGCTAGCGAGGGGCAAGGAAGTGTCCTCCCCTCGGGCCTTCAGAGAGAGCATAGCCCTGCCAACACCTTCTGTCAGTCTCCGAGCCTCCAGAACCATGAGACAATACATTTCTGTTGTGGCAAGCCACTCTGTTTGTGGTTATCTGTTATGGCAGCCCCACTACAAACACTGAGTTCATTCATCATTAGTCTTTCTTGTTTTATAATAAGTGCAGGTAAGTTGATACATTTCCTTGAAAACTAATTTGACTGCATCCCAAAGTAGTACTTCCTTCAATTCTAATTTTATTATAATTTTTCTTCAACCCATTAATTCTTTAGACCTGTGTTTTAAAAATTTCAGATATATACAAGTTTCTAGCCATCTTTATATTGTTTTGACATCTATTGTTTTGACATCTATTTATTGATGACATTTATTTCTGTCATCAATAAATGTTTTGTATTATATCAATTTTTTTTCTGCTTTTTCTCCCCAAATCCCCCCAGTACACAGTTGCATATTTTAGTTGTGGGTCCTTCTAGTTGTGGCATGTGGGACGCTGCCTCAGCATGGCCTGATGAGCGGTGCTGTGTCCGCCCCCAGGATTCAAACTGGTGAAACCCTGGGCCGCCAAAGCAGAGCACATGAACTCAACCACTCGGCCACGGGGCTGGCCCCCATATTATATCAATTTTTTTAAAAATTGTGCACTGTGCAGCCTCATATTTAGTGAACTTTTGTAAATGTTCCATTTGTGTTTGAAGAGAACATACATTCTCCGTTGGGTTCAGAGCTCCACACATAGCTGTTCAATTCACAGGTTGTTAATAAGTGTATTAAACACTAGCTAACTGATAAACAACCCTGTCTCCACTTTCCTCCTGGGCACACAGCTAGGTTACATTTCCTGGCCTTTCTAGCAGTTAGATGTGGCCGTATGACTGAGTTTTGGCCAATGAAATGTGAGCAGAAGTTTTATGTGTCGCTTCCGGGACCAGCTCACTTGCCGCTCTCCATCCTCTCTCTTACTATGCTGTAGGCTGGGTCTCAACACCCAGGTGACCTTAGAAGCCACGTTTTGAAGCTGGCAGATATCTATCAGCTTGGATCTCTTAATGACTGTGTGGAACAGAGGCCTTTCCTCAGAACCCGGTGATTAAAGATTGGGCTTTACGTGAAAGAAATAAACCTCTATTGTTTGAGGGTTAAGCTCCTGATATTTAAGAGTTTATTTGCTACAGTTGCTAATATGATCTAAACTAATACATTTTTGCTCTCAGATAATCCATAATTTTATACTTTTTATATATTTATATGTCTTACTTATTTGTCAGATCCGAGGGATGTGTGTTAGAGTCTCTCAATAGAAATAGATTCATAAATTTATCTAAGTAATTCTATAAAATCTTGCAGTAGGTTCCATAGCTATGTTGTTAGGTGCATACAATCTTGTAAGTGTTATAATTTCTTGGCAAATTATTCCTTCTATCAATATGAAAAATATTTTTGCTGATTATTTTCCAGGTGGTTTTTTTTCAACTTTGCTGTATAATTTTTAAAGTGTATTTTATATATAAACAATATATAGCTATATTTTTTACAAGTGCAAAATGAAAACTGAGTTTAACCATTCACATTTTTTATAATTACTGATATTCTTGCACTTATCCCTGACCGTATTATTTGTATTTTCTATTTCCATGTTTCTCTGAGTTTCTTTTATTTTTTGCTTACTCTCTTGGATTTTTTTGGAATCATTATGATTTTGTCTATTCAATTCTTTCACCTACTGATTTGAAAGTTGCATATTCTGTTCTAGAATTCTAGTGGTTAACATTCATTTTTTTATTGCGGAAAAATGTACATAAAATGAAATTTACCATTTTAACCATTTTTAAATGTTCAGTTCAGTGGCATTAAGTACATGCACATTGTCATGCAATCATCACCACCATCCATCTCTGAAACTTTTTCTTCTTCTCCTATGGAACCTCTGTACCCATTACACATTAACTCTGCATTTCCCTTTCTAATAGCTCCTAGCGACTACCATTTTACCTTCTGTCTCTATGAGTTTCACCACTCTAGGTACCTCGTATAAGTGGAATCATACAGTGTCTGTCCTTTTGTGACTGGTTTATTTCACTTAGTGTAATGTCTTCAAGTTCCATCCATGTTGTAACACGTGTCAGAATTTCCTTCCTTTCTTTAGCCTGAATAATATTCCATTGTAACACTCAGTTTTTTACAACAGCTTTGTTGAGATAAAATTCACCGTTTTCAAGTGTGCAATTGAGTGTTTTTGGTATATTTATAGAGTTGCCCAACCATCACTACTATCTAATTTCAGAACCTTTTCATCACCTCCAAAAGAAACTCCATAACCATTAGCAGTCACTCCCCTTGCTCCCCTCCCCATAGGCCATAGAAACCATTAATTTACTTTCTTGCTCTATGGTTTTGCCTCTTCTGAACATTTCATATAAACAGAATCATACAATATTTGGCCTTTACGTCTGACATCTTTCTCTTAGCACAACGTTTTCAAGGTCTATTCATGTTGTAGCATGGGTCTGAACTTCATTTCTTTTTATGGTTGAATAATATTCCATTGTATGAGTATACTGCATTTTATTTATACATTCATCAGTTGATGGACACTTGAGTCATTTTCACTTTTCAGCTATTACGAATAATGCTGTGATGAACATTTGTGTACAGGTTTTTGTGTGGACATATGTTTTCAGTTCTTTTGGGTATACACCAGGAGTGGAATTGGTGGATCACATAGTAACTCGAGTTAACATTTTGAGGAAATGCCAAACTGTATTCCAAAGTGACTGTACCATTTAGAAATCCCACCAGCAATGTTTGAGGGTTCCAATTTCTCCATAAGTATCCTCACCAATATTTATTATCTGTCGTTTTTTATTATAGCCATCCTGGCGAGTATGAAGTGATATCTCATTGTGGTGGGTTTTTTTGGTGAGGAAGATTGGCCCTGAGCTAACATCTGTTGCCAATCTTCCTTGGGTTCTTTTTCCTCCCCAAAGTCCAAGTACATAGTTCTATATTCTAGTTGTAGGTCATTCTAGTTCTTCCATATGGCATTCTACCACAGCATGGCTTGATGAGCAGTGTGTAGGTCTGTACCCAGGATCCGAACCAGCGAACCCTGGGCTGCCAAAGTGGAGCGTGCAGACTTAACCATTCGGCCACAGAGCCAGCCCCATCATTGTGGTTTTGATTTGCATTTCCCTGATGACTAATGATTTTGAGCATCTTTTCATGTTCCTATTAATATTTATTTTTAATGCACATATGCAAATATATTTTCAAAGAGTTCATTAATATCTATGCCCTCACCCAAACAAGGCCAAAATGTTGACAAGAAGCTTTTTTTCCCCCTCTACTTTTTTTTTAGATTGCCCTGAGCTAACATCTGTTGCCACTCTTTTTTTTTTTTTCTTCTTCTCCCCAAAACCCCCCCAGTACATGGTTGTATATTCTAGTTGTAGGTCCTTCTGGCTCTGCTATGTGGGATGCCGCCTCAGCATGGCTTGATGAGCAGTGCTAGGTCCATGCCCAGGATCCGAACCAGCAAAACCCTGGGCCACTGAAGCAGACTACATGAACTTAACCACTCGGCCACGGGGCCGGCCCCTCCCTCTGCTTTTTATGGGGTATTTCTACTCACATTTACTTAACTGACATCTGAAATTTTAGTCCCAGGTTGTTATTTGATAACTTTTTCAGGAAGTTCTTATTAAGATTCCTTACGTTCTTTGTTCACCTTTAGTTTTTTGCATGACACTGTTTCTTCCTGAGTTTATTTTTTTTGCTTAACTGGAGCACAACAACTAATTGTTTTTTGTTTTGTTTTCAGAAGGGAGAGATGAGATCTAGAGAGGGAGAGATGAGTCAACGTCTAACCACATTTACGTCTGAAAATGCCTCTATTTCAACCTCACGTTTAAATAATAATTTGGCTATTAAATAATAAATTTAAATGTCCCTTATGTTAGCATTTTGAAGACACTGAACTGATGTTGACAAAAGGAAATCTGACATCATTCTTTTGTAGTATGTAAATCTGATTTTTTTTTTTCCTCTGAGCATTTAATTTAGAAGTTTTTCTTTATCCTTGATGTTCTGAAATTTCACTATGCTTAGTCTAGTTGGGTAAAAAAATTGTCTTGTTGATACCTGGTGGACCCTCTCAACCTGAACACTTACTTTTTTTATCTTTAATTCTGGGAAATCTCTGATTATTATTTCTTTAAATATTGCCTCCTTTCTATGATCTCTGCCCCCTGTCTCTGGAACTCTTATTAGATAGTTATTAGCACTTCTGAATCTCCCTTATATCTTTAAGTTTTCTTTTTACCATCCATTTCTATTGCTTTGTGTTGCATTCTAAAAGAATTCCTAGACCTCATCTTCCAGTTCCCTGATTCACTCTTTAGCTGTGTTCTTTTTGCTATTAGCCCATCTATTTTTTAATTTCAATAATTATGTCTTTCATTACAAAATCTGTAGTTGTTTCTTTTTTTTGTAACCAGCTATTCCTGTTTCATGAATGAAATCTTCTTCTTTCTCTCTCCGAGGGTTCATAATTACATTTATTTTTAAGTCTAGTGCGGTTACCCTGTTAACTCTCATCCCTCCTATGTGCACTTACCTGTTTGTTGGCTCTATGGTCTCTCTCTCTTTTTTTTTTTTTGTAATATTACACACCTCAAGCATTTGGTGGTTCTCTACTGTGTGTGCATTTTTGCAGGTCCTGTTAGGCTGATGGCTGCCTCTGGTTGAGCAGTTTGCTTATGGGGAGGCACAAAACAGTTGCTGGAACTTGTATCCCACACTGTTTTGACGGGCAGGACATGCTGCTGGGTGGGAACTTCAGCAGGTGGTCTTCCAGGCTTAGATGTTTTTCATTCCTTCCAGACTTTGACAGCCGCTCAGTACGTGGCACTTTCTCATTACTCCCAGCACTTACCGCCAGCACTCTTGCACACAGCATACGTGGAGAAGTGCACAGTTGATAGGCTGGCTGTGCCTGCTATAGCTCCCCAGTTAATTCCCCTATCAATTTCTCCTGGGCACTCTTTTGTTTCCAGCTTTCCCCCATCACCTCTGGACATGGCACATCTTGGTGTTGTACCTTCATTTTGGGAGGCTCACTCCAGCTATTGCTGTTGCTGCTTTCCTCAAATCCAGTCCTGTCTGCTTCCAGTCTCACAGAGCTTCCTCACACTTTTGGACCATAGAGAGAGCCCCTAATTGCTTTTGGACATATGTCTTGTCCCACTATCTTTTCTAAGGTTACGAGTAGGCTCACTCTGCCATATATGTATATTTCTGTATTTTTCCACTTAAGATTGTATTAAAACATATTTTCAGATATGCAAGTTTAAATATGCGTGTGTCTGTGTGTGTATATGTTTCCCAACTGTGTCTGCTGATGGGACCTAGAGGTGAAGACACTTTATTAGCAAAGAGTATGCTTATTGCCCAAATTTTGGTTTCTAAACTACTATCCACTAAAGTACCCAAGCCTGCTTTGGAGAAATGGCTGATTCTAGGCCTGAGGCATGGACAGTACAAGAGAAGCCTGGAACATTGTTTTGCATAAGATAGTAAGGAAGTGCCAGAACAAATGATGGGGTTATACCAAAAGGACACAGGAGTCAGTTGAAGGGGCTCCCATTGGCAATTCTGGGATAATTTGGGCGTCAAAATAAATAATGATATAATAGACAGTAACTCATAGAATAAAAATAAATAAAATAAGAATCCATGCGGATATAAAAAAAAGAATAAATAAATAAGTGGAGGAGAAGGGAAAGTTCTTCCTTACAGTAGAATTACAATTAATAAGTGAGGAAAGATTGATGGAATCAGAAAATCACCACTTGGCAACCACCATAGTAATAACTGTTTCAAATAAGTATCATCAGCAGATGCTAAAACTAGTGGGTAAAAATTTAATAGGAAACAGGATATTTGCATAGTCTCAAAGCATTCCCACAAGATGCTTATTGATTATAAAGGGAAAAGTAGTCAGTTTACAGTGGAGAGACCTGACAGTCACCACCTTAATCAAGTGATCAAAGTTAATGTCACCAGTAATGTGACAAGGAGACAGTATGTGCCCCTGATTTGATAAGGACACTCCGCCACCTCTGTCGTGTTTCTGACAAACATGTATAATCAGAATCTAACCATGAGGAAACATCAGACAAACCCAAATCAAGGGACAGTCTACAAAACAACTGACTCATAATACCGTTCAAAAGTACCGAAATCATGAAAGACAAGAAAAGAGTGAGACACTGTTCCAGGTTAAAGGAGACTAAAGAGACACGACAACTAAGTGCAATGTGTGATCCCAGATGGTATCCTGGACCAGAAGAAACACTGTTTCTCTTTTGCTACAAAGGATATTACCAGGACAATGGTAAAATGTGTATGTCTGTGGATTAAGTAATCATGTCATATCATTATTAATTTTCTGATTTTGATTTTTTTAACGTAAAAAAGTCTTTGTTTTTAGGAAAAACATGCTGAAGTGTTTAGGGATAAACAAACCAACACACACACACACATATTTTTATGCCATTAAAACCTATTCCATGAATATCCATTGTAGGGCCTGCATGCTACTTCACTGGCTGCGTATATTGTAATTTACTTAATCATAGCCTTCATGTAGGACATTTCTATTATTTCTGATTTTTCCCCTATGATAAATAATAGTGAAATCAACACCTTTATATTTAATACTCTGTCTACATTTCAGATTTCTTCCTTCAGATAAATTCATAGAAATGTTAATTACTGTCTAGTGGTATGAACATTTTAAGATTCGTAATACATTCTTGATTCATATGAATTGGAATAACCCAATCATGCGCATGCATATTCTCCTTCATTTAAAAGTTTTGCTAATTTGAGGAGGAAATGGTAAATTATATTCCGTACCGTTTTAATTGACATTAAATCATTAATGTCCATATTGTTTTAATTGACATTAAATCCTTAATCATTAGAGAGGATGGTTCTTTTCCCCTAAAAATAGTGGATATTTTTCAAAAAAACAAAACACACACTAAGGGGCTGGCCCAGTGGCAGCCCAGGGTTCACAGGTCCAGATCCTGGGTGCAGACCTACACACTGCTCATCAAGCCATGCTGTGGTGGTGTGCCACATACAAAATAGAGGACGACTGGCACAGATGTTAGCTTGGCGACCGTCTCCCTCATTAGTAAATAAATAAATAAATAAAAAGCAGCTCCTTTCAGAAAAAAAACAATAGTAGATTTTTTAAGTGTTTGTTCCTGGTTCCTGAGGGGATTTGTGACAGTCACACATTCCTCTTGGGGGTGAGAACAGCAAAGCTGTTTGTAACTTCCAGGACGTAATAAATAGTGATTGCCATACTGGAACATGCAGTCGAATCATTTGTGACACAACCACATTACCACACAGGATGGAACTGACAATTTATTTAGACTCCTACAATGAGGAAACACACTATCTCCAGGGAAGGGTAAACAACGGGTGACAGGAGGAGGTAATTTCCCTGCCTGTTTGTGTACTTACTCCCTTCTTTCCCTCTTCACGTCTCCCCCACTCCTCCCTTCTAAATATTTGTATGCATAGATAATATATTGTGTACATAGAATATATAAGGTATATATTATAATATGTTATACACTATTATTAATATAATCAATCTATGATAATATCATATAATCTGTGATAATATAACGTATGCATGACTTTGCCAGGCATCGAGAGGATTCACAGCTATGAGGCCGGCCATCTTTCCTCTGGGGCATACACTCCAGGGAAGGCAACAGGATACACACCTCACGACTCCAGAGCAAGGGGCTCAGCCTGGCCCCAGCACCCTTGATAAGCACCTTGCATTGCTCACCAACCTGAGCTCTGCCTTTTCTCAGACACCCTCCTTGCTTTCTTCCTCAGCACCTTGCTGTGACTGGAGTTCCCTTCACTTACTGCCCCTTATCTATCTTCATCATCCTTCAAGGCCCGCTCAGATGCCACCACCTCCAAGAAGCCTCCTCTGACTCTGTCGGAGCTCTCTCTGTACTCTCACCTCTCCTGGGCACTCGGCACTCTAGACTTGGCACTGCAGCTATTATTGTACTTGTCATACGTCCTCAATTAGTCTGTGAGCTCCTAAAGGGCAGGACCTGGTCTGACGCATCTCTGTACCCTGATGTCACCTACCACAGCTCCGCCATAGAGGAGGCATACTCCGAGTATTGGGATAAGTGGATGAATGAACATATCTGGACAATGTCCTTCAGTTTCACAGTTTTCCCAGATCATCTGCAATGCATGCTGTGTGTACACAAGCTCGGACTAGATGTTGTCAGCTCTGAGTGATTACACACAAGTCGGTATGTGGGCAAGTTCCCAAAGGGAAAACAGAAACTGAGCATGTGGGTGTGGAAGGGCACCAGACTGGGCATCAGGAAGCCTGGGTTTTTGCCTCAGTCCTGCTGCTCCCCAGTTGTGTTGTGTGACCTTGGAAATTCATTTCTTCCTCCCCAGGCCTTGATATACCCATCTATAGAATGGGAGTTGGGGGCGATCTCCGAAGATCTCTCCTCTTTACACATTCTTCCTCTGGCACAAAGTGTGTCAAGTGCCCTGTCCCTCCTGACAGTTCCTGACAGGCTTCAGGCTCAGAGATTAAACTGGAAAAGAGATGGTGGCCGGGAGTGACCAGCGCAAATACGAGCTTTCCATTTTCTTGCAGGCTGTGAAGTCTCAGTAAAGATATTTCCCAGGTGATACCTTTTCTCTCGTAGGTTTCATAAATTATTTCACTCACATCCGCTTATATACATGTGACCTGTCTTAAAAAGTCACCATGAATATGAAGGGCAACCCTAGGCACAGGCCAGAAGATTAGCTGTCAAAATAGAAAGATGAGTCCATTTCCTACGGGAACAATATATATAAATAAATATATATATATAAATAATATATATAAATATATATAAATAAATATATAAATGTAAATGCATAGGAAAGGGCAAAGGAGTTTACACAGCACACTGGTAATAATGGTTTCCTCAGGGGAGGAGGGAGGGTGCTGGGATCAGGGGCTCCAAAAGGACTTTAGCCTTCTCAGCAATGCTCAATTTTTACCAAAAGAATGCATCCATGTATTATTTGTATAATTAAAAATTAAACAATAATCAATAATAAATTAAAAGGTCCAGGTGGCATCTAGTGCTGCACCGCCATAATTTTGGGTCTTGATACCTGTATGAGTATACCTCTTTTTTTTAAAGATTTTATTTTTGCTTTTTTTCCCCAAAGCCCCCTGGTACGTAGTTGTGTATTTTTAGTTGTGGGTCCGTCTAGTTGTGGCATGTGGGATGCTGCCTCAGCATGGCCTGATGAGCAGTGCCATGTCCGCGCCCAGGATCTGAACTGGCGAAACCCTGGGCCACCAAAGCAGAGCGCGTGAACTTAACCACTCGGCCACGGGGCCGGCCCCTTAGTCCACTCTTTATTGTTATTTCCCCATCTTTCTGTCTGTCTATCCATCTCTCTCTCCTGTTTAAATATGAGGATGGGAAATCATCAAATTTCTAGCAACAAGGGATTGGTTAAACAAAAGTTCTTCAATTCGTAAGAATATTCCCCAAGCATTAAAACTCCTACCTCCTAGGGGTATATATTTTCATGGAAAAGAAGCAGTTTAAGTGAAAAGAAGAATCAAGAATCAAAATTTTACAACAAAGGACAAACTTAAAGTAAGAACAATAACGTGGAGAATGGAGTCCAGGAGGAGGAGATAGCAGACACATCACAAAAGAGGGACTTTTTGCTGGGCTTGGGCCTCAAACTTGCTTCTGAGCTTCCTGGCAGCCAGGGAGGAGAAAGGAAAACACAATTCCTTTCATAATGCTTCTTATCAAAAAGAAGGCTGAATATCAGTTACGCGGGGAGAAGGCTTGCTGTGAAATTCTAAAAAGTTTTATATGTGTCATTATTATTGTCCCATGAGAGAACTGAGGCTCAGAATGATTTAGTAACTTGCCTAATATCCCATGACCAGTAAGTGGTATGGAAGGAAATTAAACTGGTGCTTTCCTGTTCATTATCTTATCTAATCCTTGCAATGGTGATGAGGAATAGGTGTTATTGTCCTTGTTTTAGAGATAAGGAAATGGTGACTCACAAAGGTTGATGCACCCACGGGCACAGAAGGAAAAGGCAAAAATCGGATTCAGACCCAGGTTTTAGGACTCCAGCTCCAAGAGGCCACAAAGCACCTCATCTCCACCAATATCACTCCCCATCCCTCTATGGCCCTATGCCCCAGTACCCCATTGCTTGCTTTCTGCAGACAAATGCTTCCTTTCACCTCTAAGGCCCATCATTGGGATGCTGTCCCACCCCTGCCCTTCTTGGAAAGTCTTCTTGTTCTTCAACATCTGTATCAAATGTCCCCCTCGTTGCTCTCCCTCGTATTCATGATCATAGCTTCATTTGAGCACCTATCAGGATGTCCTATAATTTAATATTTGCCAATCCATTGACCTCTCCAGATTCTGAGTTCCCTAAGAGTCTAGATTTTGTCTTAATCATCTTTACATGCCGAGAACCTAGCATTGTGCCTGGCACAGAGTAGGTGATCAATAAATGGTTAGTGAACGGATGTGTAATATCTATCAATCTGCCCTTGTTCTGGGTGGTGGAGGTCATACGATGATGTATGACAGTGTCCCTATTCCAGAATAATTTGTAATTTCATTGAAAATACAAGACACAACACCCATGAAGCAAAAAGAGAACAAAATATATGCAGTCAGATGCCAAACTGTGTGGTTTAAATTATGAGTGTCGATGAGGAAAAGAGGGGTGAGATCCTGTAGCCAGCGGTGCTGGTGGAGGCTTCAGGGGCCTCAACCAGACCTGGGGGTGGGGGGTAAAACCCTCCCCTTAGTGGGGTCCACAACACTTACTAGGCGACAACGTTAGTTGGTCACATAAGCTGAGGAAAGGCTGAGACTTTGACACATGGGTGGACAGAATGACTCTCCATGGCATCACGGACTCTTAGACTTTCTAAACTAGGAAGATGGATAATAAAAATTGTTCTGCCAAACAAAAGAGGAAAGGAAGGCCCAGGGAAATTAACTTCTGTTCATTTAAACCAATGTTCTTTTTGTAAAAGTTAATTTGTTAGAGGCGCAGTGTATTTTTAAATGTTTCAGGTACCTTAATGCATGATTAGAATTTTAATAATTGATAATTTTAATATCTATGATTGAGAGTTAAAATTTGATAAGCTATTTAATTTCTAACCCTGATACCTCTATTTTCTCATAAAGTGAAATGTGATGGAGATTACTCACAGGACAGGCACATCCTCCTTGGTTTGTCATTGAGAAGGTCACTGATGGTCATAATTATCTCCTCCTTTATGTGCTCTTGTACAACTGAGACGTTTCTTGAAACTTTATACTTGTTCAGGGTTTCTAAACCTGTCAATGTCAATTGCTTTTGCTCTTATGCCAACACATGTTGCCACGTGAAAACCTAAGGCCCCTCTTTGTGAAGAAGTGGGAAACTACTGGGTGCCTACCAAGACTTTGAGACTAAGGATCCCGTCTGTGATGATCAGGGTCACAGCAAGGAGTAGAATTCACTCCAGATGATTCAAATGAAGACATTTGACAGAAGGAGATACGTAAAGAGATATGAGCAGAGTTCAGGGAACCAACAAGGAATGTTGGGGCCCTCAGAGACCAGCATCTAAGGGAGAGAGGGAAGCTGTTACCACCCTTAGGCCTGAAGTGACAAGAGTGGTGGAGCCCGGTATGAGCTGGACCTGGAAGGAGGGATCGCCCATCAGGAGCTGTAGCCATGGCGGGAGGCAGCCACTGCCAAAGACAGCCATCACAGCAGGGAGATAGAGGGGAAGAAAAAGATCTGACCCATAACCCTTCCTGTCCCCAATCTCCTGCCAACGAGAAACGAAGCAGCAAGGGAGGCCAGGAGGCACATCCACAGAGGCAGATTTTGAGGCACAGAGTAAACAAGAGAACAGAGCTGGGTAGGGTGTGAGTGTGTGCTGCCAGGGAGCAGGGGATGGCTAGCCAGCACACTCTCTGAGAGCCAAACTAGAAAAAACTACACGTGATGGATGCCTTCAGTCACTCTAAAGCAACCATTGGTAGGTGACCCAAAGGGTCAAGTGCACCCAGGACTCCAGCCACAGTGCTTTGGACGTCATTCCCGGGAGGCAGAACTGGAATGTGATTGCAGGTACAGAACTTGGTTGAAGGTTGATTGCATTGTACCCAACCTGGGAGCTGTAAGAACTCTCAGAAGGCATATGGACAGCTGGGTGAGGACTCAGAGCACAGAATTTGGCTATGTGTCTCAACACTGTCGTCAAGGGAGCAGGTAGGCCCACCGTCAGTCCCCCTGCGAGCCTGCCCCCAAAGAGGGATGGATGCATCAGACTGTCATCTCTTAGTGACACCTGCCTTGAAGACTACCTGCTCCTTCCCATGGCTCTGAATCCAGACTCCCCAAACAGCCTTGTATCTAGCATCTGCTGTCCCACACAGCTTTCTAGAGAGAGAATGTGCTGATCAGCCCATGAAAGGTTCTGATTCTCTTGACAGTTATATCTCACTGTAAATTAATAATTTGGCCTCTGTTGTGGTTGTGGCAGAGTCTCTGTGCCCTCTGCCACCACTGCAGCCAAGATGGATATTTCCATGCACACTGACAATGCCCCACCTCAGGCATCTTACCCCTTTTTCTGCCTCAAATCTTTCTCCAAAGCTTCAGAAGTTCACCCAGCCGAAGTGCAGGGCAGCCTTGAAGGGCAGAGGAGTCAGCATCCCCTGGGTAACCTTCTGCCACGAAGGATGAAGGTCAGGACCTCGATGTCCCAGCCTCTCATCCTTCAAAGGGACGACTCTAACACACATTCTCTATGATTCCTCAGAGGTTTGCCAGCAGGACCGAAGCCCACCTGTCCACAGCAGTAACGCCTGCACCCTTTACTGGCTTTCCCCCCTTCCCTGTCTTGCTCTCCCCATTCCCTCACTCCCGTTTCCTGGGATCATCTCCCAAAAAACCACCTGCACTGAAGTCCTTGTCTCAGGCTCTGCTTTTAGGAGAACACAAATTAAGACGCTAGTCAAAGAGGTCTACTTTTCTTTCCCCAGAAGGAAGATGCTGCTATTTATTCATGCATGTATGCATTCCTTCTTTCCAGATAAGACATTTAAGGCTCTGAGTGGTTGAGGGACTTTTCCAAATTCACAAGACAATAAGTGACATTGCTGTGCTAGACGGATACCAACCCAGAGGACAATTCCCAGTCACGGACCTACAGAATCTCATAGCTGGAAGGACCTTTAAAATCATCCAGTGCAGTGTTCTCAACCTGTTATTACCTTCCCAAGAGTCTTTTTAGACATTTTTTTCCCTAACCACTGCCCCTGTGAAATTTTAATACCACAGATATATTGTATATCCATTTATGCATTGTGTGTGTGTGTGTGTGTATGTGTGTGTTTGACAAGATATTCTTTCAGATCTTGCTGAAATTTTTTCTTTTCAGCACTTGACATAATTCTTGATGGATTGAACAACTTAGTAGAATGAAATAGTAAAATATAAACTATTTTTTATTTAATTCTTGAAGCCCAAGTCACACACAAAACACTGAGAAATAAAGATAAACAACACGCGCAAGTCAGCTAATGGCAGCCAATAGGCACGCATGAGCCATCTCTCACGCGTGCCAAAAGTCTCTCTGATGAAGAGGAAAGTGCTCCAGTCACAGCCATCTATTTGCCTTGGCTTTGCAGCACTACTCTCGCATGTGTTTTTGTATCTTCCATGAACTTAATGTCGATGCTGTTCATTTGATACCAAAGAAAACCTAATAAGAGAAATAAATTAAACACTAAGGAATAAGATTTTGCCTGATAGGGTTGAGCTTTGGAGGGCCACAAACCATTGTAATACTTAAGATTTTTTTGCCTCTCCAAGAAGTAATTTTTTCCCCCTTGGATGCGATGAGAATGCGTGATTTAGTCCAACACCATCATTTTATGGATTCAGAAGGATGCTGAGAGCTAGAGGGGTGGTCACGCAATGGAATCAGGCAGAGCTGGAATGAAAATCAGCTCTTCAGATTCCGAGTCCAGAGCCCATTTGCGATCACCCAAAAACTTTGCTCGCCACTTGGTATGAATTGGTTGGAGGCTCAGCTGTCTTGGTGCCGTCTGGCCCTCAATTTTTATTGGGGAAAAAAAATCTTCATTTTGCTGTGGAATGTATCATGATTATTAAGCTGCATTACAGTTGCTCCTCAGCCCAGTTTCCGCTGGGGCATATAAAAGCAGAGAGCTAATTATATGATAGCAATTACCTGGAAATTATATGTTTATTGGTTTTCCACAGGCGGATACTACTATTTTGAACTTTGCATTGTTCTGCTCAGTGACAGGAGTCACACTGTCTCTACTCCAAATGTTCTCTCCAATCTCATGATTAGCAGACTTTTTAAACGGAGCCACTGCCGGCAGCCCGGACAGCCTCTGGGGTAGAGAGGGAGTGTGTTGACTCAGCTCATGCAGGAGGCACCCGGAAGACTCCATCGCCCACACTCACATGCACCGCTCTTCTTGACAGAAGCCTTTAATAATAAAGTGCTCAGCATCCTCTGGTCTAAATGAAGCCCATTCCTATCTTTGCCCTTGGATACTGGGAATAGTATCCAATAGGAAGGGGCCCCATCTGCCACCGGATATATTTGTCTACCCTTCAATTATGTGCCTTAGTTAATTGTCCCTTTTCCACCAGCTCTTTTTACGACAGAGATCCTGAGCCTCGCCTGTAATTATGGTGAGGAAATATTTCTATGAGCTTTTAAAAGAGAAGCCTAAACTGGGTCAAAACATTGCAGGTGAAAGGTCAGGGAGCAAGCGTCAATGTTGGCTTTGCTCTGATGAGCTGGTTTCCAGGGGCTTTGAGGGCTGGAGGGCTCTGGCCTGAAATTTCACCATCCACTGCTCATCCTATTGTTGTTATTATTACGGTTAAGAATGATAGACAAGATCTGCAGAGGATTTTACAGTTTACAAAGTGCCTTTTACATGAAGTGCCTCACTCATCTTCTCCACAAATGCTGAGAGCAGTTAGATAATTTGGTCTACTCACTCAGCCATTGTAATGCGCCTCCTTACCTCTCCGCAAGGGCCACAGGGCAAGCTGCTTCCAGCCCTGTTCATGCTTCACTGTGGGTGAACAGCCAGCTTACAGCACCAGCAGCTCTGTGTGTGTCATTCATTCACAAGAGGATCTCAGTACCTAGCACAATGCCCGACAGCTCGGAGGACGCAGGAAGGTTCATGGAGTGAATGCATGCATCCAGCACAGGAATTTATGAAATTATTGTTAATTTACGGCCCCTCTCTCTGTTCAGTACACTCTCACCTCCACGCCTTTGCTGATTGTACCTGCTTGGAATGCCCTTCTGCTTATCTAAATGTGGCCGTCAGCTTTGGCATGAATTCTACTAACTTAGGGACCCTCTCAGGGACATGGACCCACTGGGATCCCCTCCTTTTCTGTTCTTTTCCAGCCCTCCTCACCCAAATCATCACTCCACTCACTTAGCCTTGACATGAGATTCGAAACCGATTAATCACCTACCCAACAACCTCATTTAACAGATGAGAGAACAGACCTACAGAGGTAAACAGCCTTGCCCAAGCCCCAGACAGCCTAGTGAGTCAATGGCAGGATTGAAACCAGAATCCAGCGTACTACCCCTTACACCAAGGATAGGAAATAGGTTTCATCACAGTTGTCAGCTTTGTGCAAGCTGTAGTGGCTGCCCAGAGTGATGGACTGAGAAGGCTTGTGAGGGAGTAGCCAGCTTGGTGGGAAAGTGTGCTGCGATTGTTTAATCATGGCTGCCAGGCTGTGGGAATGGGCAGCATGTGGGATGGAGAGTGGCTCACATTGCAACATTGGGGACCTCTGGTTAACTTGACCTGAATCCTCTACTGCAACTGCTGTTGGCTGCCCCTTCATTCTCCCAAGTCTTAGTGACTTGATTCAGAGCAATTCTTTTCTGCTCACACTGAGAAGAAGAGCACAGTCTGAAGGCCAGTCCCAGAGCCAGGTCAGAACCTCTCTCCTGCTCAGCTTGGTGGTATGGATATGGTGCAGCCTACCCTTCCCACTATCTTGCCCCAACCCCACAGACAGTTTCAAAACTTTGACAGTTTGTTTGTATAATTAGAAGAACAACATTTAAGAGACAAGGAGCCAATAATGGAATTTTAAAATTCCAATAGAGCCAAGGAAGCCTATTTGAAAGGAGGAAGGGGGTTACAGGAAAAGATCAGATCAGGCACAATACCAGTAATAATGTGCAGGACCAACTCCACCGAGAGAGAAGCAGACTTCCAAATTAGGGGACAATTAGGAAAATGTTTCTCTTCTTCCTCATGGGTTTGGAAGAGTAGTTGCAAACCCAGATGCCTATGGGGCAACACAGATAATATAAATGAGCGAATTAGCCTGGATGTAGGGCACCAGGAAACAGTGGGGACAGTGGCTAATTGAGGGGGCATGCCCTATCTAAAGGAGTTCAAATTCTCAAACATTTTCGAAAACACAGCACTGGCCAAATAGAAGATGTTTGCAGACTTCATTTAGCTTTAGGGCTTTAGATTGAAAACTGTTTATTAGAGATGTGTGTGTTATCTAATAGCTATCCACTGGTTAATCAGAAAAGTAAAGAAGCTTACCTGATACTCACAGGGTGGTGGTAGTGGGGGGGAGGGGAGGTTCTAAAGGAGACTGGTGAGATGTTCCCCAACCTGCCTGACTATTTTGTGGAACAGAGTGCCACTACCCTCTGTGGTCTGCCCTGCTGACCCTCTGGATATCATTCCAGACTAAATAACTCAGGCTTAAGGAATTGTACTGCTGGGGAAGGGAATGCTTTGGGGTGAGAAAAATCCCTGGGGTTTGAAGGTGGGGTTTCCTAAAAAGTCGGAGAAGATTTGCAAGGCAGAATGGAAAGATTTGCAAGTCAGACCTGCAAGGCAAACACAAAAAGAAGGAAGCTTTCTCAGAGAAGCACGAGGCTGGGGCACACGGTTAGGGACTGGCAAGGCCCCAGGTAGGGCTGAGCTGTGCAATGTGGCAGCCCCGGGGGCTTGTGGTACTAACAGACATACCTGGGATGAAGGGTTTAACTTCTTGGCACTCTCTCTCAAGCTATGGGGGAAAAAGAATCATATTTAGCATGCATGCTTAAAATTTTTTCCATTGCTACATTGAGATTCCCCCTAGCTCCCCTGCCCACAGTACGTTAGCCTCATATGATGATTCCGTGGAGAATAAAGGGAGGGAGCAGAAGGGTGAGCGTGACCTGCCCCTCTCGTTTGGAGAAAGCAGTTTGCTCTCAAGGGGACCATGAGCAAGGTGCCAAGGGGCCCAGGAGCTGTCGGGGAGGAGTCCGTGGTGCTGGCAGGTCCCTACCATGCAAACGCCCTCCATTGTGACACACAGTGGAGGACTGTAACCCTCGAAAGGGGAAGCCGCTGAGGCTTGGAGCAGCTCAGTTCAAGCCTGGTCTCTGCCTTCCAGAAGCGGCCGTGGTCATATATGCTCCAGCTCCCTCACAGGGCGCCGATTAATCACCTACCCAACAACCTCATTTAACAGATGAGAGAACAGACCTACAGAGGTAAACAGCCTTGCCCAAGCCCCAGATAGCCTAGTGAGTCAATGGCAGGATTGAAACCAGAATCCAGGGTGACTCAGGGCGGTGGAAACTATAAAATACTCGGAAAATAGAGTCCTGTAAATCCAAAATATCCCCACACACTTTTCACCTTTATGAGGTGTTGTCTTTAAGGCCCAGTCAGAATGACTTGAGTTATAAGATTAAGCAAACATTTGGAGGAACCCCAGGCCCTTGGAAACAGCAGCCCTTGTGTTGGCCTCGCCTCTCATCCCTGGGAGGAGAGAGCATGCAGGGCAGTGGGAAGCGCATGGACTGGGGCTTCTGGCAAGTCTGGGTTTGAATCTCAGCTTCACAAACAGCGGGAGTTACCCTCGAAGCCTCAGTTTGCTCACCTCTAGGATGGGATGATGACACCTCCCTCACCAAGCTCCTGCGTGGAATAGTCCCTTGGAGTCCCTGAAAATTTGAGCAACATAAAGTGGCGTGACAGGTGAATTTGTACACAGTTGGGAGGGGAGGAATGTCTGTTGGATTCTCAGAAGACCAGATGGTGTTCACACTTTGGATATAATTCAGCTATTTCCCCAAAGGATAGATCAAGGACAAAGGAGCTGCGTCCCTAGTAAGATAGCATTCTTGCAATACGAAGACGTATTTTTGGCCACAAGGGGCCTTTTGAAAACTACCTCTTGGGCAGTTACAGACTCTGTGGCCCTTGAGAGCCACAGGTCAAAGGTCAAGACCCATAGAAATGGCTGTATCCCAGGACTCGGGGCAGTGGGACTGCTTATCCTCCTGAGGCCCCTGTGGTGTGGTCATGGGTACTGCCAATGTCTGCGCCGCTCTGGGCACTCTCTCAAGCAAAGTTTCCCTGTGACTGGAACACCCGCAGCCCTACTCAGCACGCAGGCAGCGACACAGCAGCAAACAACTTGCGTCTGTTTCCTGGTGGCTTGTTCTCTGGGACGCAGAAAAGAACATGGCGACCGCCAACATTCAGGCCTATCTGGTAAGGCAATGGGAGTTCCTGGAATGTGAGGGTCCAGAGCCACCTCTTCTTAACTGAAGAGAAGCTCTCCTCTTTGTCTGTAGGATAAAGCTAAGCTCTGGAGCCTCTCCTCAGCCTCCCCAACGTGGCTCGAGCCCACTGGCCCAGGCTCCCTGGAAGCCACAGCCTCCCTGGCCCAGAGCCCAGCCCCTCACACACTTCCTGCCTTTGCACACAAGTCTCCCTTACCCCCTATTTCTACCAGCTCAACACCTGCCTGTTTATCGATGTCTCTGAGAAAATTTCCCCTCAAGGAACAAGATATGCTGTTCATGGCATCCTTAACCCTCAGACTTGGCTGATCCACCCACGCATCCCACCCCTGACAAGCATGAAAAAGCAATCAAAACAGAAGCAAACCTAGCATGCAGCTCCATCCTGGGGGCCCCTGCTGGGCCACTTAACCCACTGGTTGCTGGATCAAGGGGAGGTCCCAGGGGAGAGACAGGGGTGGAGGAGCCGCAGAAGGTACTCAGGTGACGGTGGTCAGTCTGGCCTCCCTGGTTCCCCAGATCTGGGGCTCTGTGCTCCACCACTGACGGTTGCCTCTGAGCCCTTTGTCTCATCCACCCTAGGACTTTCCCCTGGCTCTGGTGTTCGGCTTTCTGCATGGAACCTGGTTCAAACTCCTGGTTTTGCTGGCCCAACTATCTGTGATGGAGGATTTCCCGCCCCCGCCTCGGATTCTCAGACCCTCTCTAGCTTTCCACCCTCAAGGGAGTAGTCAGGCTGCTCCTTCCTCCGGGCTCCTCAGCTTTTTGTTCTGTAATTCATCATTTTGTCTTGTAACTATTTGTCTTCATGACGGAGCCCCTCCCTGGGTCTGTGAGCAATTTGAGGGTCGAAATATGGCAGAGTCAATGTCGAAACATATTTCATAAACGAATGCATGTATAAATTATCATCAGTCTTTTATAAGACTACAAATGATGTTTGAGTGCAATGAATTCCGTGGAAAATTGTCTTTATCATCCATAACTTCCATTTCAAGCCTCCCAAGAGGGAGGAAAAATAATCTCTGCCTGTCTGGCCTTACTTGGAGTCAAAGGAACATTTCAGTTCTCTTCCTTGTATTTTTCTAATATCACTACTTTCTTTGGGGCTTGTCTACCCGAGTACCCCTGGTTTGAATTTCGATGAAGTCTGTTGCTTGGTTCTGCATTCTGAACTTCATCTTAAATTGGCCGTGGTTCATCACTATTGCTTCACTGTTCTTCCGTTGTGTTTCCTCTTTTATTACGTCTATAGGTTGTGAGTTAGGATAATAAAGTCAAGACAAAATCACCCCAAGCCATTTCAGCTCTGGGAAGCTGGCACAGGGCTGTCAGAAGCTGGCTGGCTGCCACTGAGAGGAGGAAATGTTCTTCCATGTTGCCAGCCTTATCAGGACTCCTAACAGCTTCTTGCCAAAATTTTAGGAAAATGATGAAATACTCCCTAGGAGCTATCCTGTTACGTTTCTATAGGTGGCGAGTCTTTCAACAAGTATTTTGGCTATAAATACGTCTCGTGTTTTTCCATTGGATTAAGTCTGTAACTTGAGCTCCATATTGTGAAATACTGACATGGAGATATTAATCACTGTGCATAGCTGAGGTATCGTTGTCATCATCCCCAGCCACTCACACTACCTGAAGGTTTTTAGCGTATGGAATCCCATTCAGGATATGCTCGTGAAAGAATAATTGGAGAGCTTTTTTTTAAATCATGAAAATGTTCTTTTTGGGGGGATGGGGAACAGGGAGAATGGAAAGAGCTTATGAAAAGCTGGTTGGTAATCACGACTCTGTTCTTTTAAATACTCTATGTCTCTTAGATGCCAATTCAGATAAAGACTCAATTAAGATAATTCAATTTATATGTACGTATGTGGTGTTTTTCTTACTTGGTGGAGGAGTTTGTCAGTCTGGCACAGACAAACTGAACTTCAGATTCTTGTTTAAGTGTTGAGAAGACAGAGCCAGGAACACGTCTTTACTCAATCAGTTGATCATCAATCCACAGTGCTTGCTGAGCATTGACTATGTGCCCAGGCGCGTGTGTGGAAGGATAGAGAGAGGAATTAGGCACTGTGTCTCTTTTCTTTAGTCAGGTAGTCCTGGGTTCAAATCCTAGTCCTGTAACTTGGTAACAAAGTGGAACTTTAGCAAGTGTTGTAATGTCTCTGAGCTGCTGTTTCTGTCAAAATGGAGATGATGATAATACCTACTTCACAGGGCTTCTGTAAGAATTGAAGGACATAGTGGGTGAATTTTGCAGGGTCCATCTACAATGTTGGCTTTCTTCCCCTTCCCTTAGTCTTTAGCCTGGAGAAGCTCCAGTGGAAAGGGTAGTCCTGGCACCTGTGTCAAGGCCTTATTCTCAAGGCCAAGGGCCATTACGTCCATGGTCACATGCAAGCAGGCCTATGGTGTCTGGCTTTAAGCAGAGGGTGCAGACTGGCTGCCTGCTGGTCAAAGAGGACCTTAGACACTTCCAATTTGTGCCACGTGATGTTAAAAAAAAAAAAAAAGAATTGTTGCAATGTTTAAATATTAGAAGATATCCATAAAACCTGAAATTTTGGGATTCTCTTGAAAATGAGAAGATTCTGGCCTTTGACATTCAGAGCTGAGCAGAAGCTGTGTTCTTTGCACGGGTCAGGTACTCTGCTGATTGCTGTGATTTCCCACAGGGAGATGAGCTGTGGTGAAAGTGTTCCATTTAGTTCAGATCCAGTCGGAATTAAAAGCTTAAGTAGAAGAACCAAGCCAAGAGTGAAGAGCCCGGGGCAGCACCAGCCCTAAGAGGATCCCTCAGAAGAGCAGAGGCTTCATTCATTCACTCATTCATTTAACACATGTTACGACTGAGCTACAAGAGAAAGAACATGTATTGAGAAGCTACTATGTGTCAGGTTCTAACATGAGAGGACAACCACTGGACAGCCCCCTACAACAATTATCCAGTCCACGGTGCAACAGTGTCAAGGTTGAGAAACCCTGAATTATAGGCATTCATATGGATGAATCTCATAAACACAATGTTGAGTGCAGAAAGCAAGTTGCAGAAGAACTAATATAGCATAATACTGTTTTTTTTAAGAGTTCAAAGGCGAGAAAACAAAAAGAGTATATTGTTTAGGGATTCACACATGTATAGTAAAATTATACTGAAAGCAAGAGAAGTAACAACAGAAAAACTCGTTTCTCTAGTGGGCAGACTGGGGGATGGGCTTAGGAAGGAGTATACGAGAAAACGCAGTGCTCTCGGAATGTTTTAATTCTTAAAGTGGGAGATGGGTTCATTGTTACTATGGAGTTTTATGCTTCATAACTTTCATGTACATTACACATATTCTTTTATAAGTATCAAATACTTCAAAATTAAATTACTATATTTAAAATATATTTTGGTATACTTTGAAAAGCATATACACGGCTCTGTTTTCAGTGGTATGTCTGGGCGTTGAGTTTATGAGGGACTTCTATCTCTTTCATTTCTGAATTTTTTTATCTTTCATGATGCATATGCAAATATTTGTATTGGGAAGAAAACAATAAGGAAAGAAACAAGGAACAAATATATCAGAGTCCTTTCATTCACAAGGGCTGTGTTTCAAAACCTCAGAACTACAGAACTCCAAATACTACCACCATAATCCATGGAATCTAAGATGCCACCAATTATATGATACACTATCATCTTACGTATCACTAAGAATTTTTTAAAATGCTGACAAACTGTGACACAGTACTTTCTTATCACTTAGACTTTTTATTTTATACTCATCGAAAGAGCTCTTTCAGACCCATTTAGACATTTACTTTTATTATGTATTGCTCATACCCAAAAAGGGAAATTAAACAACAATTGGCTAAGGGATTCCTAGAATATCTTCACATCCCAAGGCCGACACTCCTAGATCACTTTTCAACCGAGAGTAATTGCTATCTGTATTTTCCACACAATGCTGTCGTTTCAGCTGCGAAAAGCATTAGTGATGCGGCCTTTCCTCAAAGAGCACTCCATGACTGTCTCTGGGATTTTCTTCCAAGCCCCTGCCTCCCATTCTGTTAGTTAATCTTACCAGAAGGTGTCAACAGAGGTTTTCAAACAAGTAGGACCCATGTTCTTTCCTCAAATGGTTCTTAAATGGCTTGTGCACAGACGCGTTGCTGGTTAGCGGCAGGCTGGTCACGCGGGGGAAGCAGTAACCAAGTTCCCACATGCGTGGGCAATGCCAGCAGCACCCCCACCGCTCTGTGGCCCAGAGCGATTTTAAGATGCCATCAATTAGAGATCTCAATTTCAGAGGTGTTATAATGTGAAAACAATGTACGTACCAGAATTGATGAATTACAGCAAAGCAAACGTTATCTCCCCCAGATTCATCTGTGACCAAAAGTAGAAAATAATGAAGCAAAAAAGAGGTAAAGGGCAAATGACTGTGGGCAGTCGCAGGCCTTCAGGGTCTCTTAAAACCAGCAGTGTTGGATGTTGCAGGAGTGATGGTGGTGAACCAAGAACCGGGGTGAGCGGCCCCCCTGGGCACAGGCAACAACGTTGTAGATAATCCCTAGGGAACTGAAAAACAAAAATAAAACCTTATAAGAATCCCTTTGCTTGTTTTTATCACAATGTGCTGGCAGTTTTAAACAACGTCAGTAACAAAATAAAACTCTCTGAAGGTTTTCTCAATTTCTTTCCTCTAGTCCAGCTATTATGAAGTGGTTTGTGGACCCCTGTTGAGCCCCTAGGACATTCCACGGGGTTTGTCAAAACTATTTTCATAACAATACCAAGATGTTACTTGCTTTTTTTCCTAGGTTGACATTTGCACTGATGATGCAAAAGCAATGATGGGTAAAGCTGCTGGGACCTTAGCACAAGTTAAGATAGTGGCACCAGGGGCCAGCCCGTGGCGCAGCGGTTAAGTTCACACATTCTGCTTTGGCGACTTGGGATTTGCCGGTTTGGATCCCGGGTGTGGACATGGCACCGCTTATCAAGCCAGGCTGTGGTAGGCATCCCAAATATAAAGTAGAGGAAGATAGTCACAGATGTTAGCTCAGGGCCAGTCTTCCTCAGAAAAAAGAGGAGGATTGGCGACAGATGTTAGCTCAGGGCTAATCTTCCTCAAAAAAAAAAAAAGATAGTGGCACCAAACCATACTGGTAGTCATGGCATTCTTCACTGCTGTGCACTCTCAGTTAAAAAAAACCCAAAAAACAGCTAGATTCACTGAGAATGTCCTTAATGAAGCAGAAGTATTAATTTTGTTGAATCTTGACCCTTGAGCACAATTTTTTTAATACTATCCTATATGATGAAATGGAAAGTTTGAGTAAAGCACTTCTACTAAATCCTAAAGAACACTAGTTGTCTCAAGGAGAAGCATTTGTGCAACTGTTTTGCGTTGCCAACGGAATTGCCCACTTTTTTCCTGAAATTCTGTTTTTACTTGAAAGAACTCAAGACTGACAAAGTGTAGTTACTCAGACTTGAATATTTGGCAAACACTCTATTAAATATAAACAAAGTGAGCCAATCACCTTGAGGAAAACAACTGATAATATTTGTGGCCAATGATAAAATTCAAGTTTTAATTAAAAACTAGAATTTGGAAAACCTGTATTTGCCATTGGGATCTTAACAGCTGTCCAATACTTCAAAACTCTCCTGATGAGATTAGTGGTGATATTAACAAATGTGATTTTTTGATATTATGCAATGAAATATGTCAACATTTGGAAGATCTGTATACCTCCGTGAGCTAATATTTCCCAAATGAACAAAGCATAATGTTACAAAATCATACATGAGTAAAATGAGCCAAAGTACCTGGATTCTAATGTAACAGAGCGGGAAGAGTTCATAGATGTGGTTTCATAATCCGGATTGCAAATAACTTTTTTTTTTTGAGGAAGATTATCCCTGAGCTAACATTGGCCTCCAATCCTCCTCTTTTTGTTGAGGAAGACTGGCCCTGAGCTAACATCCATGCCCATCTTTCCCTATTTTATATGTGGGACACCTACCACAGCATGGCTTGCCAAGTGGTGCCATGTCCACACCCGGGATCTGAACCGGCGAACCCCAGGCCACCGAAGCGGAATGTGCACACTTAACTGCTGTGCCACCGGACCAGCCCGAGATTGCAAATAACTTTTAAGAAACTATCACTTAATAAGATTTGGAATGGTAGCAAAGAGGAATATCCACAATTATATGAAAAGGCTATTAAAACACTCCCCCTTGTTCATCGACTTATCTGTGAGGCTGGATTTTCTTCCTGTACTCCAACCAAAGTAACATATTACAGCGAATTGAATGCAGAAGCAGGTATGTGTTCTATTAGCCAGACAGCAAAGATATTGCCAAAAATCTAGAACAATGTCACTCTTCTCACCATTTTTTTGGTGTAGAAAATACAGCTATTTTTCATAAACTATGTTATTTATGTTAACATGTAATTAGTTTGTTATTGTTATTTGTAAAAGAATAAAAAATAAACATTCTTAAATGTTTTTCAGTTTTAATTTTTAACACTGTAAATATCAACAGGTATAGCCTACATAAACAAAAGTTCTTAGGATCCTTGATAATTTTTTTAACTTATTTTTTTCTTTTGTGAGGAAGATTGGTCGTGAGCTAACATCTGTGGTGATCTTCCTCTATTTTGTATATAGGATGCCACCACAGTGTGACTTGATGAGCAGTGTGTCGGTCCGCACCTGGAATCCAGGCCGAGAACCCTGGGCCACTGAAGCGGAGCCCGAGAACTTAACCGCTACGCCACCAGGCTGGCCCCTGGATCCTCAATAATTTTTAAGAGTGTAAAGAGATCTTGAGACCAAATGGTTTGAGAACAGCTGCCCTGGTCTAAGACAGATCTACTCCCTTTATCTCCTCTCCCATTTTGGCCTCTGGAAGAGTTCTGTTTATTGAGTGCCTACTGTGGAAAAACACTCTCAGCTCTCTCTCATTTGTAAGGAGGATGAAACAGTTATGAAATACACGTGACTTGGCATCTCAGCCTTTAACTCCTGGTCTCTACTTTCAGCAAATGTCTGAGTAGATTTTCTCCAAGTTATTTTCTTCCTCCTCCTTTCTTTGTATTTACTCATTCATTGAATAAACATCATAGGACACCCTTTAATAAGAAATAAAATTAGCTAATTTTTATCAAACACTTACCTGAGCTAGATGCTATACTTTATATGGGTTAGTTAGCTCGTTTAATCCCTTAACCACCCTATGAGGCAGGCAATATTCTTACTTTTCAAGTACGAAACTACAGGTTAAATGAGTGACTTGCTCAGGGTCACGCAGGCATTAAGAGACGGAGTCAGGACACGACCTCAGGCCAAGTGGGCTGCAGACCCGGTGGGTTTAGCCCCTATCTTGAGCTCACTTACAATTGTGCTTGGGAGGGGTGTGAATAAATGGATAAGACATATTCTCTGTTTGTTTGGGAGCTTATAGGCTAGTAGAAAAGATTCAGTAATTTTGCAAACATTTGTTGTTTTAAAATGTATTTCTATCCTGTTTTGCTTAAGGAAAAAAAATTTTTTAAAAAAGATTTTTCCTTCTTCTCCCCAAAGCCCCCCAGTACATAGTTGTGTATTTTTAGTTGTGGGTCCCTCCGCCTGTGGCACATGGGAAGCCACCTTATCGTGGCCTGACGAGCGGCGCCATGTCCACGCCCAGGATCCAAACCAACGAAACCCTGGGCTGCTGAAGCAGAGCGCGTGAACTCAAACACTCGGCCACCGGGCTGGCCCCCTTAAGAATAAAAAAATTTTAGGAGCTTTAGTGGTTTGTATTCATTTACTGACTGATTATCCCAAGATTTGGGGAACATTAATAATCGTTCACTGAAGATTGACCATGTACTGACCAGAGCATTGAAGAGATAAAAAAAAAAAAGCAAAAATAGATCTTGCACTCCAAGAGCTTACTGAGTAGTGTGTATTGGGAGGGAGGATGTGGAAGGCTCACGAATACCTACAATATTGGGGAGAATGAGGCAAGTTCAATAAAAGAGGTGCACCATCTAAAGTGGTGGCAGAGATTACTGGATGAAGAGAGCATATCTGATTAGGGCAACTAGGAAAGGCTTCTTGCAAGAGGTGGCATCTGAAGGATAGGATGAATTGGTGCAGGAAGAGATGGTGGGAGACAGGAAATCTAGGTGGGCGGAAGGATATGTGCAGTTGCCGAAGCTTGGCTTCTCTGGAAGCAGGCGCTGAGGCAGAGTGTATCAGAGATCAACATCTATGAAAGGAAGGGAGAGGAAGAAGTGGAATTGCAACACAGGCTTCACAAAGCCTCAGCCAATCGAGTGGGAAATTCTGCCCAGAGTAGTGCCCGGCAGAGCTGTCCCAAGTCAGGTTGCGGTGGCCAGGGCTTTGTTCTCCATCTCACTCGGTCTCACGTAGGGTGGCGATTGGCTGACCCGAGCAGTGACTGTGGGTGAGGCGACTCTATAGCTGAGGTCAAGTTGCTAAGTAAAAGTGTCTTGGTCAGAGCTCTCCTTTGGAAAGGATAACCTCATGGCAGCTTGCCAGGCAGATTCAAGGCCAAAGGTGTAAATTCATCCTTGGGTTGTTTGTCCAGCTCCTCTTCTCTGGGAACGGCCCTGCCCCTTCCACATGGCAATGGTGCTGTATCATGGACAGTCTTTGGCATTGTGGAACCCTGTCGCCAGAACACAGTTGACTGGTCCAAGGGTGGCCATGTGGGCTAATCAGAGTCCCTTGCATGGGCATTTGGAATTGAACCCGGGAGATCCTAGTCCTTGTCAAGTCTTGCCTCTTGAAAGCAGATGTAAAACTTCAACTGTGGGTCAATGGCCATGATTTCCACCACGAGGTCTGAGGAACAGGAGAAAGATGTGGAGACTAAAATCTCTAGGAAGTGCACAGAAAGAGGCACCCAAAGAGCCTCGGTGACTTCTTGTCTCTGACTCTAGCATTTTTTTTTGAGGTTTCGTAGGTCGTTTCTGAAATCTTTCAATGAATCTTCCCTTCCAGGCTTTTTTCTTTTTTAAAAAATCAGTCTATTTTCATTATTGGCTCCATTTCCCAAAGTCCTAATTGGGAGACCAGTTAGGAGCTATTAGACTAAGAAGTCATGAGAGTCTTAACAAAGGAACCACTAACGGGAATGGAAAGAGGATTGATTTGAGAAACATTTAATTTGGCAGCAAATTGAAAGTGGAGGGGGAAAAAAAGAGAGAAAAGAGGAGGAGTTTTGGTATCTTTGTTACTGGGAGGATGGCAGTCTCAGAAACCAAAATAGGGAAGTCAAGAAGAGCTGGCCCGGAAGTGGGGCAGGGCATGGTGACTCCAGTGTGGCTTGTGCTGGAAGGCGCTTCACGAGTGCCCCACTTCACTCTGGCCTTCCTCCTGCCTGAACACAATACTTCTAAACACTCTTCCTATCTCCAGGACAAGCACATGCTCTCTACTCCCCTTCCCCCAAATTTTCATCATTCCATTCTTGTATATCTAGTCGTCCGGCCCAAGGAAAGATCCTACAGCCCTTGCAACCTGAGTCTTCAATTCCATTCATTCATTTATTTAATCACTTATTCCTATAATATCCAACAAGAATTTGTAGACTAACCACCGTGTGCTGGATGCTGGGATACAAAGATGATGAAGGAAATGTCCCTGGATCACCATCTAACAGGTCAAATAAACCAGCTATGGCAGAGTAATGCACAAAGACAGAAAAGTGCACAGATCGTAAATGTACAGCTTGAGAAATTTTCACAAAGTGAACACATCCATGTAGCCAAGAAGCTAAGACAAGAAATAGGACGAGATCAGCATCCCAGAAGCCCCTTTTGGTCCCCACTCCTTCCCAAGGACACAGATCCATTTGCAAAACCCTCTCTAGCAGAAACTCGAGGCAGGGTTTGGAGGGGTTGAAACTGAAGACCGAGAAATTTGTTAGGAGGCAACAGCAATGGTCCACGCAAGAGATGGCAAGGCCAGACGCAAGGTGGTATGGCAGAAAAGTGGAGAAAGGGTCAGGTTCAAAGAGCTGTGAGTGTGATGGAATCGACGATATCCCCGCTGCAGGAATTCACGATATACATTTATCTACTCCTTGAGGCAATTGAGCTCTGACCCTAAAAATTTCCAATGGCTTCCCTTATAATTTAAAAGTACCCAAGACCTGATAAGTATAAGCAAATGCCTACGCCCTCAAAAAGAGCTGCATCTCAATGCACTGTGGCTTTTACAGGAAGGGAGTGCTGTGGTCAGTTTCCTGGATCGTTTGAAAACAACAGCAGAAACCAAACTGGACCTGGTAATAAGAGACTTCAGATACTTGCTGAGGCTCTTCGGCCTGGAAGAGTCTCTTTGCAGGTCGGAACTGCTCGCTGAGGCACACCGGCAGAGCTATGTGGCACTGACTCAAGCTGTTTAATTTCATAAACACCCACACAATCTTATAAGGGGAAAATTTTTAAAAGCAATAAAAAAAAACCCCAGATAATTGCTATACACGTTTCTGCAATACTGACACAGTAATGACTTGCCTGTAAACACCTTCCTTGAAGAATTGGTTAATAGGGTGTATAATACGTGGCAAAGGAAATCGTTTATCCCACAAAGTCTTTAAAAATGGCTATTGATGCTTCTTATGAGCCTGTGAGGATTCTAGAAGATTGGAGAGAATAAAGCGACAGCTTTCTAAGGATGTAGGGTGGAGTAGGTGTATGTGAAATAGAAATGTCCCTTGGCCATGGTTGTCTCTTAACAAAGCAAAGGCATTGGGTGAGACCTGTGGGTTTTTGATTTTGGCCTGTGGAGGTGGGTCCATGGGCATCGCTCGGCACCACGTCTCCCCTGCTTTAACTAGAGCTTCTCTGCTCTCACCTAAATATTTAAATGTTGGGTTTCCATGTAAGATTTTGTTTGAAAAAAGAGCTTGCAGAACTAAAATATAATTGGAAAACCACTGGATTAGATGACCTCCAAGGTCCCTTATAGCTCTAAAATTTTAGGAACCCATCTAACATACGCCTGACTTGTGAAAGGTGCTGAAGACACAAAGATTTTTAAAAGAACACAATTCCTATCCATAAAAAATTCACCAGTATGAGGTGTGCATGTGGGTATATGGAGGGGGGTGTGAATCAACATGTGTAATATTAATGATAACAACACAATGAGGCCTAAAATGGAAGTATGAATCAAGTGTTTGGGAGACGATTTTGGAAGTTTGTTAGAGAAGGTGGCATTTAAGTGAGTGGTAAATGAGAATAAGAGCTCGCCAAGTATAGGAAGGAGGAGGGGGAGCCATCAGAGCAGAGTGATGGAGGCCGCAAAAGGGTGCATGTTGGGGGAACCTCAGGTAGCTCATTATGTTCCCCATGTACCCAGGGAGAGCGGCTAGAAGTGGCCAAGAGGGATCCTGAGGGACCAGCTGAATAGAATAGAGACATTCCTCCCAAACTCCCAGCCCCTATGAGTTCTTTTTAGGTTGATGCTGGATTTTGCAAGATGTGACCCACTAACAATAGGTTGTTTAATCGTTGACCACACGACTCCCTCTTTCCATTATTTTGCCGCTCCACAGGGTTAAGCAAAAGAGGAATATGTTGATAAGACAATAGGTGAGTCTACAATAAAAGACCAGAAAAGGCAAAGTCATAGCTACCTGCACTGGCAGTGCTCACCCCGTGCCCTATTTGGGGAAAAGGGAACGCTGGCCCAGGGATGTGACTTGCTTTGATCAAGCCAGGGCCAGGATTCTCCTCTATGCCAAACGGATTGCTTCAGGCTGACAGGCTGGTGCCTTTCAGCAAACAGAACTTTGTGTTGAATTCTGAAACTGGTTTTTCTGGGAGAAGGAAGTTTTCCAGTGTTGAGGAAGCAGTCAGCTTCCCCAAGACAGGGAAGTGACTGAGTATTCAGGGCTAGGGGGCCCATGGGTGATGAACTCCTGGGCATCCATGGGCACACAGTGCCCCAGAACGAGTGTGGCTGCGGGAAGCTGGCCAGGGAAGCTGGATCCCACTTCCACTGGCATGGAAGTCTAGGTTGAAAGATCTTTGTGACCTGCTTGAATCAGAGGGAATGGAGCTGCCTCACAGGTTGTGTCACCTACTAGTTACTTGGAGGAACTCAAGGGTTGGTTTGGATATTTAAATTGTTCTTTTTCCTTTCGTTATGTTAAGGAGATGCAATCACCAACCATCCTCAGGCGTCTAAGACCAAGCCTCACCATGAGAGCTGTGCCTATGACCTTTGCCTTATTTTTAATGCAAAGATCTCTCCAGGAGGAGTTTGGGTCTTATGACCATAACCTGCAGCGTATGTGGAAGCTTGTTTTCCAACTGAGCCCGTGCAAGCGAAGGCCCACCTCTCCCTTTTGAATATTCATTCCCCATCCGAAATAAATGTCCCTGCTTCCCTTTGTTCTGGGACGCCACGACTCTGGAAATGATTCCACATGGTCTCCTATTTGCCGCAAATCTACTTTACTCTCTGAGACAACTGCTTCTGGTGGACAGTCTGATTTAACTCGCCAGGAGGGAACCGACTTTGGTTTTGGTAACAGTTGGATAAGGAGTATCTGAGCAGTGACCAAAATGTGCCTAAAGGGGCTTTCCCCACGCTTTCTGGCCTTTTCAGCTTCCTGGGATTCCTGGACAAGTCTTGGAAAGAAAAGCTTCAACAATAAGCCACTCTCCTGGAAGATGGATGCTCAAAGTCAATTTAATTTGGTTTAGAAAGATAATGAGATGCTATATTTCTGGAATCCAGATATTGTAGTGCAAATGCTTGCCACTATAATGGCTTTTCAGTGGATGTTAAGACACGACCAGACCTGTATTTCAGAAAGATTGCTCTGGTAATTGGAAGAGGCTGTGCTGGAGGAGGAGAGATTGACTGTGGGGAGACCAGTCAAGAAGCTATTATGGCAGTCTGGGTGAGGGAGCAACGGAGCCAAGACAGTAGAAATGGAGATTCGCAGTGGGTTTGGGAGACATTTTGGAGGAAGCATTGACTGGGCTTTGGCAGCTAATTAAAAGTAAATGCTAACAGGGAACAGGTAAAGACGACACTAGAGCAGTGGTTTGCAACTTGGCTGTACATCAAATCACCTGGGAATCTTTTAAGCCTCCCCTCCCCCAGTGCCCAGGCTACACCTCAGACCAATTAAGTCTGAATCGCTGCCGTGGGACTCAGGCACAGGTAACTTTGAAGGTAGCCAAGGTTGAGAACTACTGCATTAAGAGTTCCAGCTTGGTAAACACAGTGAATGGGGATGGTATTAAATGAGATAGGGAACAAACAGTTCTTTGTGGTTAGGATGTAAAAATAGATGGAGAAGGGAGAGGAAGAGCAAGTTCAGGCAGAAAATAATGAGTTTGGTTTAAGATGGGCTGACTGCAATTAATGGCCTAAGGTCCCGGAGGAGGTAGCTGAGAGCAGGAGCACAGGTTTTGGGGTCCAGGGGCCTTGGAAAAGGTGGGACATCACTTCTTTTGAAAGAAGGATTTAGAACAGCTTCCAAGGGAATGAGAAGGTTCTGAATAAGAAGGACAAGAACAAAAGAATGTATGTATCCAACACTAGCAATGAGGGGTTAGGTGAGATTACTCTGTATTAGCTATAACAGTAACCCAGTATCGAACCTGTCTGTGAATTTGACCAACAAACATTCATCTCAATCAGTGGTGTGCTGGAGCCAGCTTGTACGGGTTTGCAAAAGCACATGGTCAAATTTACAGAAATTTTGCCAGTTACTTAATAAACACAGCCATTATTAAAATTGAATTACATAAATTTTAATATAGTAAATACACTATATTAAAAACAAAAGTAATAAATACTCATTCAATACCCATCACTTCCTAATTATTTTACTATGTGTTACTATGATCGATGCTCTTGAGGCAATTTACACCTATTGTATGTGTATGAAGAAATATCGGATAATAGCATGCTACCGTGCTGCTTTTCTTAACTGTGCATTTGCTGACTTTACGTTGATAGCTTGAAATTAGCCATGAATAGAGTATATACATCTTGGAAACTGGCAAATGCTACAAATCAGGGCTCACTGCCCACCCCCCTCAAAGTCAGTTGTTAAACGTTTACCAGCATATCACTGATCTTAATTCATTCCACCAGTATTTCTCAACAACGTCCTAGCACCATGGTATCCTCTGCACAAAGCAAAGGACTGTAAGAGTTAAATGCAGCAATGAAGTGTGAAATTCATCCAACTGCAAACCTTTAGGCCCCGCTCTACCTCGGCTCTGGCACTAGCCAGTGGTGTCAGTATTGTCTCCTCTCCTCAAATTCCTAGCGCAATTTATATTTACCTGTGTATAATATGGCCTGTGTAATAGTTATGGATCTTTTGACTAATAGATTAAACCAAGCTAGTAGTAGAATAAATGTATTTGGTAATTAGACATTAGATAATAGAAACCAATTTGTTCTAACTTAAGCAAAAAGGGGAAATTTATTGTAAGGTGACAGAGGAGTCTCAGAGAATCCCAATAAATAGCCAAGTCTCAGAAAAGAGCTAGAATGTCGTCAGAACTTTCCCAGTTTTCATCCTTTCCTTCTTTCTTTTTTTCTAACTGAATTCTGGCTTTCTTTGCTCCATAGACCATATCTGTGGCAGAAATCACCCTTCCCAGATCCTGAGTTTATAAGTCCTGTCTATAAACCAGTATTACTGAAAATGGAATAGTCTTGATTCTAGATTCCCGGCGAAGGAGCTTATCGGATCAGCTTGCTCCACATGCCCAGCCCAGGACCCATCGGTCACAGTTTCTTCTTTAAAATAAGGCTGGGGACATATGGAAGCCAGACAGAAAAAAAGGTCTGCATCTCTGCGTACATTTTTTCCTTAGGAGGAAATGCATCGTTTGTGCCCAGAGTCCACTGGATGTTGTAAAAGATGACAGCTGTGTCCTGAGACCAGCCATCCAAAACTTTATAGGAGACCTCATTGTTCTTGCTGCAGCCTGAGATAAAACCAAGATATCACATATCTGTGTCCTCTCTGGCAGAGAGATGAACAGCTCCAGAGGACATCAGGCAAACAAAATGTTATTAGCCCAAGTGGCAGTTTGTAATTTTAATCGCCCAACTACTGGTCATGGTGTTGTGGGAGACATTTCAATCTAGTACTCTTTGCTGTGAGTAAGACAGAGTTCCCCCCATCATTCGCTGTGAAATGTCTGTGGCTGATCAGTCTAGTCAAGATTCAGGGCAGTTGCTGGTTTAGGGCTTGGCTGACTTCTTAGTTCATTAACTTCTCATTGACCAGCTTGAGGTACAGAGGGAGAACAGAGCACAAATCTGTGGACTTGAGCAGAAGCCAAGGTGAAGCTTGGGAATGGCGCCCTGTTTGTTATCTTCCGCTGTAAGATTGTAAACAGTTGAAGGCAGGGCTGTCTAGAATCTAGACTCTAGATTATCTTGGCCAACACATAGTTCCTGGCGTCAGGCCTCACATGTACTGGACTTTGATATTTTTTTAAGAGGAAAAGACCTGTTCCCAATTCCTATAATTTATGAAACATAGAACACCCTCAGCTCTGAGTTGTGGTAAACAATAAGAATGTATGCAGTTAATTTTGTACCCACATTGGTCAAGGAAAGTTGTATTATGTTTACCAACTACTCAGCAAATGCTTCTCGAGAATATTTCATAGGCACAAGGAGGCAAGACAAAGAATTATCAAGCCCTTCGAGGAGGAACTTATGATCTGCTTGGGGCTGGATGGTGACTAGCTATGTTATATTTAAGCTGTATTTGGATTACCAATTTTCAGGAAATTCAATTGTGGTAAGACATGCTTGGCACTGAAACTGCTGGGGCCATCAATGAATCTGTTTTTGATAACTCAGAGAGCTTATTTGTATCTTCCTTCATTTAAGAGATATTCAAATATTAAGTGTCTATTACATGTGAGGCCCCCTTCTAGACCTTAGAAATACAATGATAAACAAGACACAATCCTTACTCTCCAGGAGCTGGCTGGGTTAGTTGGGGAGAGGGTGCTCTCAGGGAAGAGGAGGGGTCTGATGGGCTGGTGAATGGGGGAATTTCAGTGCTAAAGGGACAGCATACACATGTCAGGACTGCCCAGAGAAGGAGCGTGGCACCCGGATGTTTGGGTATAGTGTGGTCCAGGAAGGTCTTCGAGAGGAGGTGACATCTTACATCGGGACCAGAAGATCAATAGGGATTTGCAAAGGAAAACTGGGGCGGGCACGGCAGGGCAAGGTGTTCCAGGAAAGGGGAGCAGGCTGTGCAAAGGCTAAGATACCAGAGAGCACAGCCTGCAGGAACAGAACTGCCCTTGAAGGTCAAGCAGGGCCTTGGGGCTGTGGTTATTATGTGTGAACGTGCTAGTTGTTATAAATCTTCCTGATGTTATTCTTAAACCCAGACATTTGTAAGTACAGTTTTATTTCGTCTTCATTATCACATGCTCACCAGGAATCCTATGAGGTAGGTGTTGCAGCCCATTTCACAGATGAGGAGCCTGAGGTCAGACATTGTCACATGGCTCAGCTAGTCTTAGGGAGTCCATGGCTGTGCCAGCCTGAGCTCCTTCACTCCTCACAGCTGCCTCAGGAGAGGGGTCACCTAAAAAGGCATTTGATATACCCTCAGCCTCTGAGGCAAGAGGGTACCAGTCATTCCTCAGAGAGCTAATGGAAATATTAAGGTGCTGAATTTCTGCAATCCTGCAGAGTAATTGAGCACGTGGGTTCTAAAGCCCATAGACCTGACCTTAAATATCAACTCTGCCACTCATTAGCAGTTATATGAACTTGGACAAGTTGCTTAACTGACTTCGAGGCCACCCCACTGAGACTTGACCTGAGTTCTTCCCCATTTCACCAGCAGGGGTGGTGCCACACAGCTTGAGTCTCATCCAACGCCAAGATGGGGGTGGGTGGCAATGTGCTCCTCATCAGACATGTGGTACCACTGAGACAACCATTGACCCTGCCCACAAGGCCCCTTCAGGCCCAGCAATTCTCTGTTACCTTTGTGCGACATTGGGGATTTGAGCATCTTTTGTGACTCTGCTTATAGCCACCCAGCCTAGATGCAGCCAGTGGCCCTCCTCGCTCCCCACCTCATACCCTCCCGCCCCCCTCAGGACTTGCTACCTCCCAGGAAGCAGAAGCAAGCTCCCTGTTGATCAGGGACCTCCCCTACCAAGGAACTCTATTTTTGCCCCTAAACACTGTCTATACCTTCAAACAAACTTCTTCCCTTCTTTCCTTTGCAAACCTTCTAATTTTCCCTCAAGCTCCTTGGGTTTGGGGAAAACAAAAGCCAGAGATCTCTGCCTGCTTCTGCCTTCTGCTCTGCCTCCGACCTTTCTCCAGGTTTCATAGTTCAGAACTGACCTTCTGCTTGAACGGGAGGAAGAGAGAGGAGCAAACATGGCGGGCGGGGGACAACGTATTAAAATCTCGAAGTACAAAATCTAGCTACATAGAGCAGAGATGACTGAGGTCCCTGAACACAGTGGAGCTAGAAGGAGATGGATTCAAGAGATGTGTAGAAGAAAGAATCATTAATTTTTGCCAATCAATTCAGTGTGGGGGTTACAGGATGCCCGTCTGAAGAAGCACTATGACCCAAGTCAATCAATGTGATCAGTAGTTGTCATTTTAAGTTGACCTTCAGTTACCTGCAAGTAAATTAGTTGACACCTCATCTAGTGACTGCATTCACTCAACTGAACACAGTAGAAATAAATATGTCCATTTTAGAAAGATTAGGCTGGATGGTGGGTAAATGCGGGTTCATCGTATAATTTCCCTTGTGTATGTTTAAAATTTTGCATACTAACATTTTTTTTAGTAAGTAAGTAAATCTATTTTAAAAGCAACTTTTCACAATCCATCAGCTTTTATAGTATGACAAGAAATACTTGAACTAATATTTCAAGCACAGTGTGAACATTTCATTCTACTAGTTAGATGTTCTCCATAACCCTTAGTTCTGACCTAATGAATTTGTGAAAGTTAAGAAGGTCTCCTGCTAAAGAATGAAACATGCAGACCAAGAGAGCAAAAAATTATGGGGAAAAACCTAAAATGGTAGGGAGCCATGTCTATATTTTCTTAGAGGTGAACCTAAAGCCAAAAAGGAAAGGGAGCTTATTAGAACGTGCGTGTGCTTGGCTGTATCCTCCACGCCATGGGTTAATGGGGATAGAAGGGGCACTAGAGCCTGAGGGGATGGAGCTAGAGAAAATGAGCCTGCCATCAGACAAGACCCCAGGGGAGCTGGCAGCAGTCCAAGACAGTGTCCGAAGGGACATGCAGTACTCAGAGTCAGACAGGCGGAAGCACCTTTGTTCTGGGTCATCAGTTGATTCAGAACAAGACTGGAGCTAGAAGTTGGGGGTTTAGAAAACACTGGCAAGTTCCTCAAAGGGAGAAGTTGACAAATATAGACAGTATCCCGGTCACATGGTTCCGGGGTCAAGGAAAGAAGTGGAAAGACAATAAGGACACAAGGTAGATGCCTGGCTGAGTGTGGTCCTAAGGCTCTTTCTGGTTGGAAGAGAGGGAGATAATTCAGGTTACTTCAACCGATTTTAAGTATACATTAAGAAAGTGATTTGACATCTCTCTATTTTTCTTCTCTTTCTTTAACTGTAGCTCCTGACTTCTGAACAGTTTCTGGTGTCTGCTGCCTCACAGCTTTTGTTCACTGTCTTCTCTGATGGTCTCTAGGCTTCTGCTCCACTGTCTGCTTCCCGCCCCGCCCCCGGTCTTAGGAAGGATTCCCTAGGAAAAAGACTGAGGTGGAGATTTGTCTGCTGGCAGTTTATTCGGGAGAACTCTCAGGATCAACACCTGTGAGGAGTGAGGTACGCAGGAGAAGTTGGATTTCTATGCAGTTAATGCAAAGGCCTCAGCGACTCCCCGGGGAATTCCAGAGCTGGGATGGCCTTTCAAAGCTGCTCCAAATTGAGACAGTGGGGTCAAGCCATTGTACTCTCACTAGGCATTAGATGCTGGCCGCTCCTGGAGGAGGAGTATAATTTGGCTGAGGGCCTGGCTGGGACTGGGACTCAGCTGTGGGTTTTTAGCAGCCAGTAATGCCAGCAGCTGGGGAAATGAGTGCCTGAGTCCTGAAGGGTGATATGGTGGCCCATCGCAGCATCCCCTACGTCTTCTGTCCGACTAGAGAGTAGTTCTGCCCCTAGAGAGTAGTTCTGGGGGGCCCACTGGTCACTCTGCAGTAGAGAAGGTGCCTGTTTGTCAGTATTCTCATGGCTGGCACCCTACAGACCTCCCTCGTTTCCAGTCTATAAAGATGGCCACTGTTGACTTGGGCTTAATCCTCTAACTAATCAGTTGGGGGATAGGTTGCAGAGCTACCTGACTTAGAGCAAGACAGTTTTCTCAGAAGGGCGTGTAAGAATGGTGTCATGTGCTACCAGTAAGACAAGTGTTAGGGAAATGTGTAACCAGTGCCCAGAGGCCCCAACAGGGTTGCCGAAGCTCACTTAATCCCAAACCCACCTGCTTGAAGGATCTGTGGCTGCTCATACTCTCTCTACTATGGTCAGTATTGGCCTGGAACCTGTGTGGAGCTGAGGCTGTACACGGTGGGCTGGATGGTCTCTAGCTGTGAGGGCCTAAGGAAGAGTTTTAACTTCACAATTTACTAATTTTAAGCCCAAGCTTAGTCAGTCGGCAAATATTTAGTTACCACCTATGTGCCAAGAACTCTGCCTGGCCTTGGTGAGTTTCTCTCTGGGCTCCATGCTCTTCTTTGTAAAATAGGAGTGTTAGAGTAGATGATCTCAATGGATTAAAGTGGTGACCATAGTATCAGAAACAAAAATCCAGGATACACTGTCTGCCAATGCCAGGATATTTGATATTGAGCATGCCCCCAGGAAATCCAGGATGTATGTTCTCATTGTACACCTACAGATGGACTCCATCTCTCCCATCCCCCATCTTTATTTCCCTCAGACATGCCACAGAGAATGACCTCCGCCTTAGGACAGTGGATGGAGGCTATATATTATTCCAACTCCTACCTTGCTAATCTTTAAAATCATTTAAGTGTTTACCCTTATTTTTTGAATTCCTTAGAATTTAAACGGTCTGAGTTTAAATAGTCCTGAACACATTCCTCAAACACTGTTATTTAAACAAAGCCTAGCCATGATGATTACACAGCCAGGTTTTTTCCAACCCCTGGAGACTTTATAACAATTTTATCTTAAGGCCGAGCATCCATACCTCCTAAGTGTTTTGCATTTGAATACTCTTTTAGAGGTTGGCGCTGGAGGGAGTTCTCTACAGAACTCTACAGTCCACAGCGGTTCAGGCAGACTGGGTAAGGTGGGGCCACTGGCATTACCTTAATCACGTGTACACTCTCCCCCTGGTCACAGAGCCCCAAGAGCTGAACGTTGGGACAAGGATCAGAGGCCTAGTATTTGGCTTGCCATTGTAGACAGTGCTTCTGGTGACAAGGAGGGGCATGAAAGTGAGTGAGTGGTGAGTGTTTTGTACATACAAGGCACTGTCCTGGGCTGGCCTGGTGGTGTAGTGGTTAAGTTCGCATGGTCCGCTTCGGCAGCCTGGGGTTTGCAGGTTCAGATCCTGGGCGTGGACCTATGCACCACTCATCAAGCCACACTGTAGTGGTGTCCCACATACAAAATAGAGGAAGATTGCTACAGATGTTAGCTCGGGGCCAAACTTCTTCGCCAAAAGAAAAAAAAAGAAGGCACTGTCCTAAGTGCTGTAAGATGTAAAGGGAAGGGAAGGAAGATTAAAATCTATTGTTTGTTTTACATTAGGCACTTGTATATACACTAACATTCAATCAATCATAATAATAACAATAACAATAGTAAGTACTGTGAAGTGCTTACTATAGACGAGGCACTGTGCTTCATGCTTTGTTTTCTTTTCTTTTATATCATTCACTCATTCAAGACATTTGTTTTAGCATCTACATACTAGGTAGTAAGTGCTGGGAGACATCAGTGGACAAAATCCTGCCCCAGAGGAGATTTCATTCTCGTGGGAAAGACAGGCCCACAGATGTAAAAAAAAGTAAGTTAAGTGAAGTATTAGAAGATGACAATTAGTATGGAAAAGAATAGAGCTGAGTTAGGTGGATCAGGAGTGCCCATATTAGGAGGCATAGAGGTGGCTTGAATATTAAATAGGTGGTTGAGGTAGGCCTCCCTGGGAAGGTGACACTTGAGCCAAGATTGAATTGAAGGTGGTGAAGGAGTGAGCTATGCAGATACATGGGGACGAGCATTCCAAAGTGAAGAAACAGCCAGAGCAAAGGTCCTGAGGCCAAGTGTGACTGGTATATGAACAGCAGGGAAGTCAGAGTGACTGAGCATTCTGAGCCTGCGGGCGATATTGGGCCTGTGAGCCATTGTTTGCTACCCTACTTTAAAAGAGTGACATGATCTAACTGAGCTTCAACTGGAGCACTCCAGCTGCTGTGTTGAGAAGAGACTGGAAGAGGAAGCAGGGAGACCTGAGGAGGCCATTGCAGTCAACTTGGAGAGAGGTGATGATGATCCTCGGACCAGTGAGGTCACAGCGATTACAATGTCATTTCATCCTCCACCAAACCTTTGAACTAGGTACTATACTGACCCTTCATATACGGAGGACAATATTCAGGTCAGAGGTCAAATGACTTGCCTCACAGTGGCAGAGCTTAGACATGAAGCCCAGTCCACACCAAAGCCCTTGTTCTTAACAGTCATAACTCTACAGTCACGTCACGTGGGCCGCCTTATCCCAAATTGCCGAGGAGAACACTGAGACTCCAAGAAGCCAAGAAACTTGCCCAAGATCAAGTAGATCTTGATGACTCCAAAGCCATGACTCTTATTACTAACCTAGACTAAATCTCAACCTGAAATAAAATTCCTGCTCACAAGGTGCTTTTGTTCTAGGTGGGAGGATTCTTTATATAATGAGTGCTCCTGAGGTGCCAATAAAGTGCCTAGGGCATTCAGAGGAGGTGGAGCAACATCCGCCTGGAGTGACAGGAGGAGGAGACTGATGGAAGGGTTGCTGTTTGCCATATAGACCTGGAAGCACAGCTAGCTAGCTCTTGGACAGTTCTTGCAATCAGGACTGCTTGTTGGTTCTCCTCAGAGCTACTTTGCTGGTTCTGCTTTTGTGGTGTGGGACCGGGGAAGGCAGTAATTCAGGAACTGTGTTATTCCTCTGTAGCTAAAGAGTCACATGAGAAAAAGCAGTGGGGCCCCTAAGGTGTATCACAAAGATATATATACATATATATATATATATATATGATTTTTTTTTTACTTTTCTCTTAAAAGATACAAGGAAATAAAATTTTAAAATAAAAATTACTCAAAATCCCACACTCTGAGATAACTACTGTTTAATATATTAAAGCATACTTGTCCATATTTTTTCCATGTATAAATATACCTTTTGAAAATTGGATTATAGGGTATATATTATTTTATAATGGGATTTTCTCTTTTAATATATTTTAAACATTTTCCCACATTACTAAATGTGGAGATTTAATTCTATAAAATTATTTTTAACACTTTCAAAGTATGCCATTATTCACTTACTCTGTAAATATTAATTGAGCATCTACTATGTGAGAGGTACTGTCTTGGGCTCTTGGAATACATCAGTTAACAAAAGTGAGAAAAATCTCTGTCCTCAAATAACTTAGATTTTAGCAGGAGGAGATAGACATTAAAAAAAGAAGAAGAAGAAGAAGAGGGGCCGGCCCAGTGGCGCAGCAGTTAAGCTCGCATGTTCCACTTCTCAGTGGCCCAGGGTTCGCCAGTTTGGATCCCGGGTGTGGACATGGCACCGCTTGGCAAGCCATGCTGTGGTAGGTGTCCCACATATAGAGTGGAGGAAGGTGGGCACAGATGTTAGCTCAGGGCCAGGCCTCCTCGGCAAAAGGAGGAGGACTGGCAGCAGTTAGCTCAGGGCTAATCTTCCTCAAAGAAAAAAAAGAAGAAACATAATAAACAAATAAATGTAGGGCATTATAGGCCATTGTAAGGATTTTAATTTTTACTGTGAGTGAAATGGGGAACTGTTGCACTGCCCATTATGTGAATATGTAATTTATCCAACAAATCCAGGCATTGGTTGGACATTTAGGTTATTTGCAATATTTTGCTATTACAAAGAACATATTTTTATACATAGCTAAGATCTTACAATAAACACATTTTTTGTCTATTGGATATTTGACATTTTAATCATAAAAGTAATATATTTTAATTGTGACAAGCAAAACAATATAGAGATATATGTATATAGAAAATCTAGTAATCTCCTCACTATCCTCTTCCAATTTCACCCTTCTGAGGTAATTAAAGTGAATCAGTCAAGAAAACAGAAAATACATCAGTATTTTAACAGAGATAATTTTATCTAGGATGGCGTCAGCACACTAAGGCCTATTGGCCAAATTCCACCCACCACCTATTTTTGTAAATAAAGTTTTATCGGAACACAGCCATGCTCATTGGTTTCTGTGTTGTCTATGGCTACTTTCACGCTATAACAGCAAGTTGAATAGTTGTGACAGACATCGTATGGCCTGTATAGCCTAAAATATTTCCTGTCTGATCCTTTATGGTAAAAGTTTACAAACCCCTGATCTAGGGGATTGGGGTGGTAGACAGAATAACTGTCACCAGAGATGTCCATGTCCTAGTCTCCAGAACCTGTTACTATGTTACTTTACATGGCTAAAAGGACTCTGTAGACATGTGATTGTGTTAAGGATCTTGAGATGGGGAGACGGTCGTGGATTATCTACATGGATCCAGTGTAATCACAAGGGTCCTAATAAGGGATGGAGGGAAGGAGGAGAGTCAGAGAGAAATTTGAAGATGCTGTGCTGCTGTCTTTGAAAGCCGAGGAAGGGGCCGCAAACAAAAGAATGCAGTCAGCTTATAGAAGCTGGAAAAGGCAAGAAAATAGATTCTCCCCAGAGCCTCAATAAGGAATGTAGCCTTGCTGACCCCTTGATTTTAACTCAGTGAAGCCCATTTGGACTTCTGACCTCCGGAACTGTAAGATAATAAATTTGTGTTGTTTTAAGCCAAGAGGTTTTCGGTAATCTGTTACAGCAGCAATAGCAGACGAATGCAGCTGACCTAACGGGTGTTGGAGGACTGAGAAGGCAACAAAGGGCACTGAGCTGACAGGAGCTGCAGGCGACTCCCATCCCTAGGGCAGGTGGAAAAAGGGAACGGGCCAGGGTCCTCTGAACTCAGAGCTCGGAGAAGGGGCACCGTGGAGCTGGAACCCAGACCGCTGATGAGTGGGCACTGGAGGACCGGGGCTGTGAGGAGGCACCTTGAAGCTCATTCTGGGGATGTGGAAAATACTGGAAATGAACTAAGTGTCGCTGCCAGGGTAAAAAATTACTGGGGATACTCTGACAGGAACGGGAAGGCCTCAGGAAGCAAATAGGAAGTCTCTCCTCCAGCCTTCAGCATCCCATGTTAACAGAGTGTAGCAGAGAGCAGCCAGCAGAGCAGAAATGTAGTTTGTGGAGTCGCAGCCCCCGCATCGCAAAGCAGATTAAAGGATTGGTTTGGACCTGAGACAATGGGCTAATAACTAGCACACAATGCTGATGATTTGGTCCGTATCATTGCACACTTTTCTCTATTCTCCTACAAAGATATATTCACATTTATTATGGGCTTTTCCCCTTTCTTTCCTATTTAGAAAAAATGTGGTTATATTAAACACATTGCTTGGAAATTTTCATGTAAGCATACTAGAGCTATCTCATTTGTAAAAACTGTTCAGTAATTTCTCATGGAAATGCCTAAATTTATCCAATCAGACTGGGAAAGTCTCAAGGATTGGTTCAGGGTTTGGCATGTGACTTGATCTAGTCTGGGCCCCACTTAGAGCTGAGGATGTGGTCAAACCTGCCCAAATCGCATGCCTGAGAACGTAAGAAGGGCAGTTCCCCCGAAGGAAAATCTAGCTGCTTTTGGCAGGAGAAGAAAAAACAATGCTAGAGAAGGAAACAACAGATACCCACCATGACTGCCTCATATCCTTTGCCTGTTGTTTCCATTGGGTTGTTTTGTTATCAATTTATTGATGATCTATTGAAGATAGCTAACGTTAACCCTTTGTATTTTATTGCAATTGTTTTTCCCAGTATGTAAGTTCTTTATAGTGTCTTTTACTGTACAAAATTAATATTAGTATATAGTCTGAGGTAACTTTCTTTATGGCTCATGGATTTCCTTTCTTGCTTAATAATGTTTTCCTCCTACAAAGATAAGCACACTGGTCACTGTATTGGTCAGGATAGGTTAGGGGTGCTATGGTAAGGGGAAAAAACGCTCTAAAATCTCAGTGGAGTCACTCAATAAAAGTATTTCTTGCTCACATCACATGGCGGGCGGGCAGAAGGCTGTGTGGCTTGTAGTCACTCATGGACCCAGGTTGATGGAGGCTCCATCTGAAGATGTGCTTCTACGGTCGCCAAGATAGGGGGAAGATGAGGGTGGGAAATGATAAGTAAGCATCGGCTCTTAAAGTTTCTGCCCCAAAGTGACATACATGATTTCCTTTCACATTTTATTGACCAAATTCATTCACATGATCAGGATTAATTTCGAATGGAATGAGGAGGTATAATCCTATATGCTTAGGAGAAGAGAACCAAAATATTTGTGAAGAGCCATAAGGACTACTATAATCCACATTTCTAGTCACCAAATGCCTTTCCCACAACCAAAATACCCTCACTCACCCTCTCCCAAGGAAGTCAACCCCAAAGTGCCATTCTGGTTGGACCTTTATTTTGACGCCTTAATCCATTCAGAATTTTAAAACATGGATGTGAGGGCAAAGCCAAGGATTATATCCTTGCTGTAAGGCTGAGTTTTCATTGCTACCTGTTATCTAATTTGTATAGAGAAGCAGTCTGTCTTCCACCTCTGCAAGTCTCTGAATTTCTGGACTTTTTCTTTTGCCTTTCATTCCTATTTGTAAACCAGTCAGTTGTCTCTCTAACATCTTGTCAAATGCAGCCAACATTATGCTTTCTTATTGCTTCTTCTAGAGCTACAAGTTCATTTGTTCCATAATCTACCTTCCAAGTACTTTCAGGCAAGAGTTTTACTGGATGTTTCACCATTGTGTAGTATGGCTCACCATCCTTGTCAATGCCATCTGACCGCTAATTCTGTAACAGTTTTTTTAGGTTTTTGCTCTGGCAGCATCTTATATTAGGGATCAGTCAGGATAAGCTAGGTTATGCTATAGGAACAAACTTCAAAATCTCAACCACTTAAAACAGTAAAAGTTTATTTCTTGCCTTCACGTCCAATGTGGGTCAGCAGGGCCATCTGTACATTGTGGTCACTCAAGAATCTGGCTAATGGAAGCTCCACTTCAACATATGCTTCCATAATCATCACAGCAGGAAGAAGGGAGACACAGCACAGATGCCTAGAGCTGCCACATCTTCCCTCTCCTGACCCTTTCTTATTCAAAGCAAATCACATGAGTATCCTAACTTCAGTGTGGGACAATGTCCATTTTATCAGGTTCACGGAAAAGAGAACCCCTGGGTATTTGTGAACAAACTTAGTGACTATCACGTGTATTTTTGTTTTGAGGATTTATTGCAGTGAAACAGGCTGTAGGTGACAATAACAACCTTTCATTATCCTTATCCCTGGGTCTCGTTTTTTAACTCCAAGTAGCTTCTGCTACTCTATCTTTATGTTTCTGAGGGTAGGTCACCATATTCGGAGTCACCTTCAAATAAAATTTAATTTTGCTTTAAAGCTGAATAAAAATACCTAATCCTTGAGATTAAATTCCTTCCACTAAGACACCCTCACTCGAAATATGTCATAATTGGAATATTTCCTTATGCTTTCCTCTCTTCTTTACTTGCTATTTCATTCCGTAATTCTATTAAAGACTGAAAACCACAGTTAATAATGTATTTTGGCAAGAGGACAATTCAGAAAAACTAAAAATGTTTGTTTTTATTAAAAAGAAAAGTTTTTTGTTTTTATTCAAAATAAAAAAATGGCTTAATTTAATTCGTTAAAACAATGGATATTCTTAAAGTTATAGTTATTTACTTAGTTGAATGGAAGAATGTTAGTGAGAAAGAAAATGGAACTGTTTTTTAGTGACTAAAAGGTGAATATAAATATCTGGGCATATTTGAGAAGTAGCAACATGAGGCAACTTTCTAATCTTTCATCCTGAAATTGGATCCGAGGCCTATCTTGAAGCTGGGCTCACTAAATGCAGGCTCCTTAATCATTGGCTTAAAATGTCCTGACAAGAAAATATGTCAAGTTAAACATTTCAGTGAAGATGGCTGCTGAAAATTCCTTGTCTGCAAAGAAACAGACAAGACAGCAGGGTAGAAAGGAAAGGAGGCATTCATTCATTCATCCATCCACTGGGCATTTATTGAGTTCCTGTATGTCAGGCCCTGTTCTAAGTGAAGGGGATAGTACAGTGGAAAACAAGACGGATGTGAACCCTGACCTCCTGGAGCTTATTCTTAGGTATGAGTCAGCACTGCATAGACACACAAATGAATAAAGTAGTTATATACTATGAAAAGTGAAATGAAAAAATGAACAAGAGAATGAAGCTTCAGTCAGGACTCTTGATTGTATGCAAGGAAATCCACTTTAAAAAAGAAAAGAAAATTTATTGGAAGATAATTGGGAGTTCTGAGGATCAAAGGGAAGCCAGCCCTGGTGGTGTAGTGGTTAAGATTTGGCCGCCATATCTATTGGCCATTTGGAATATGCTCTTTAGTGAAGCGCCAATTCGTCTTCTGTTCCTTTGCTCTATGGGATTGTCTGCTTTTTATTTTGTTAAATTGATTTGAAGGAGTTTTATAAATTTCTAATATAATATTCTAGATGATTTCTTTTGTTGGATACATGTATTTTAAATATCTTCTCCCACTATTGGCTTGACTTTTCTCTCTCTTAATAGTGTCTTATGATGAAGAAGTTTTAAATTTTAACATACTCCAATTTATTAATGTTTTCCTTTGTGGTTGGCACTTTTTGTATCCTATTTAAGAAATCTCTGCCTACCTTAAGGTCATGAAGATATTCTTCTATGTTAACTTACAGAAGATTTATTTATTTATTTTGCATTTCCTGTTTAGATTTATAATCTATCTGGAATTGCTTTCTATGTATGATTTGAGATAGGGGTCAAGATTCATTTTTTGCTAAATGATATCTGACTGACCTATATCTTTCATTGAAGAGGTCATCCCTTCCCCAAGTGTCTCTGAACTATTTCTTCTTCTTTTTTTTTTTTTTTAATATTGTATTTTTTTTCCTTTTTCCTCAGCAAAGCCCCCCAGGACATAGTTGTATGTTCTTTGTTGTGGGTCCTTCTAGTTGTGGCATGTGGGACGCTGCCTCAGCATGGTTTGATGAGCAGTGCCATGTCCACGCCCAGGATTCGAACCAATGAAACACTGGGCCGCCTGCAGCGGAGTGCACGAACTTAACCACTCAGCCACGGGGCCAGCCCCTGAACTATTCCTTCTGTTCGTTGGTCTATTCATCTATCCTTGTGCTAGTATTACAATGATTTAATCACTGCAGGTTTATGATGTCTTGATATCTTGTAGTGTGAGGTCTCCGCTTAGGTTGTTCCTTGTGAGATTGCATTTGCTATTCCTGAATCATTGCATTTTTATAAATATAGGAATCAGTTTTTTAGTATCTATAACAAATCTAGTAGGATTTTTGACTGCAATTGCAATAAATATATTCCAACTGAATATATATCAATTTAGGAAGAACTGACATCTTTACAATATTGAATATTCAAATCTATGAAAAGAGTATAATCCTTCTATTTATTTAGATCTTCTTTAATTTCAGCAAAAGCTTAATAGTTTTCAGTGCAGAGGTCTTTTTTTTAAGATGTGTTCCAAGATATTTTTTATTTTAAAAATGTAATTGTAGTTGGCATCTTTTTCTGAATTACATTTTCTATTTGTTTATTGCTGATATGTAGAAATATAATCAATTTTTGTTAGCTCACCTTGCATCCAGTGAACTTGATAAATTCACTTATTAATTCTAATATCTAATAGTTTTTTGGAGAATTCTTTTAGATTTTTTTCTAGGCACAGTCATACTCCCTGTGAATGACAGTTTTATTGCTTCCTTTCTAATCCTGGTATTTTCTTCTACTTACCTTATCATCTTTGTCTCATTCCCATTATCAAAGGAATATTTTCAATATTTTACCATTAACAATGCTTTCTGTAGATTTTTGTAGATCTGGTAGATACTTGTAATCATATAAAGTAATTCCCTTCTATTACTAGTTTACTAAAGTTAGTATCATAAATAGGTATTAAATTTTTATTAAATGCCTTCTCTGCATCTGTCAACATGATCATGTGATTTTTCTTTTTTTGTTTCTGGTTAATGTGGTAAATTAAAATGGTTGGTTTCCAAACATTAAACAACATTTTGTGTTCCTAGAATAAATCCCTCTTGGTTATATTCTATTATACTTTTATACTGCTAATATTTTGCTCAAGATATTTGCCACCATAGGAATGAGAGAGAATTGTCTATACTTTTCTTTTCCTATAATATCCTCGTCAGGCTTTGGTTTCAAGGTCCTGGCTTTATAAGGAGTTGAGTATGTTATATCTTTTCCTATTCTTGGGAAGACTTTGTGCAAGATTGCTTATAATTCCTTGACTGTTTGGAAAATTCACTGGTGAAATCATCTGTGTCTGGAGTTTTCAAAGATTTTAAATAGTGGATTCAATTTCTTTACTAGATGTAGGACTATTCTCATTTTCTATTTCTTCTTGAGTCAGTTTTGGTAAGTTATATGTTTTAAGGAATTTGCTCATTTCACGTAAATCATCAGCTGTGTTGGAATCAGGCTGTTCATAGCATCCTTTTATTATCTTTCTTGGTCTCTATAGGATCTGTAGTGATCCTTTGTTCATTCCTGATAATGATAATTTCTTTCTTGTTTTTCCTTCTTGATCAATCTTCTTAGGCAGTAACCAATTTTATTAAAATTTTCACATAGCTGATTTTTGGCTTTGTCGATCTTCTCTATTTTATATTTGTTTTAAATTTTATTTCTGCTCTCATTTTTGTTATTTCCTTACTGCTAGTTTAAGTTTGACTTGCTGTTCTCCTAACACCTTCCTGACATGGAAACATATAATTGATTTTCAGCCTTTTAATTTTTCTAACAAAGGCATATATGGCTATAAATTTCCTTTAAGTTTGTTTGTTTTATTATTTTTTTAATTGTGGTAAATTATATAACACAAAAGTTGCCATTTAAGAGTTAAACTAATTCAGCGAAGGTGTGAAATACAAAATCAACATACAAAAATCAGCTGTATTTCTATACACTAGCAATGAACAATTTGAAAAGGCAATTAAGAAAATAATTTCATTTATGATAGTATCAAAAATAACAAAATTCTTAGGATAAATTTAGTCAAGGGATTCATAAAGGATATTGGTCTGTAGTTTTCTTATAATGTCGTTGCATGGCTTCAGTATCAAGCCAATGCTCATCTTATAGAACGAGTTAGGAAGTATCACCCTCTCTTCAATTTTTTGGAAGAGTTTATGAAGGATTGGTGTTAATTATTCTTTAAATGTTTGATAGGTGTCACCACTGAAGCCATCTGGTCCTGGGATTTCTTTGTTGGGAGGATTTGTTTCATTACTGATTCAATTTACTTGCTTGTTATATGTCTGTTCAGATTTTCTTTCTTCATGAGTCAGTTTGGCAGATGGTGTGTTTCTCGGAATGTGTCCATTTCATCTAAGTTTCACAATTTGTTGGAGTACAGTTGTTTATAGTATTCTCTTAAAATCCTTTCTATTTCCATGAAGTTGATAATAATGTCCACTCTTTCATTTCTGATTTTAGTAATTTGAGTTTTCTCTCATTTTTTTCCTTAGTCAGTCTCGCTAAAGATTTGTCAATTTTATTGATCTTCTCAAGGGGCAACTTTTGGTTTTATTGATTTTCTCTATCGTTTTTCTACTCTCTGTTTTGTTTACCTCCACTCTATTCTTTTTTATTTCTTTCCTTCAGCTATCTTTGGGTTTAATTTGCTCTTCTTTTTCTGGTTTCTTAAGGTGTACAATTAGATTATTGATTTGAGATCCTTCTCCTTATTTTAATGTAGGCCTTCATAGCTATAAATTTCACTCTGAGCATTGCTTTCATTGCACCCCATAAGTTTTAGTATGTTGTGTTTTGTTTACATTTGTCACAAGATATTTTCTAATTTCTCTTGTGGTTTCTTCTTTGATCCATTGGCTGTTTATGCATGTGATAATTTCCACATATTTGTGCATTTTCCAGTTTTCCTTCTGTTATTGATTTATGGTTTCATTCCATCGTGGTTGGAAAAGATTTTGTATGATTTCAATATTTTTGCATTTATTAAGAATTGTTTTGTGGCCTAACATATAGTCTAGCCTGGAGAATGTTTCATGTGTACTTGCCTCATATAATTTGGGACTGTGTCATTAGGTATACATATGTTTATATGTGTTATATCTTCTTTATGGATTAAACCTTTCATCAACATAAATGTAAATGAATTAAACTCTAATTAAAAGGCAGAGATTGGCAGAATGGATTTTTAAAAAACCCTTTTATTAATATTTAATGCCCTTCTTTGTCTCCTATAACCTTTTATTTATTTATTTATTTATTTTTTTTTGAGGAAGATTAGCCCTGAGCTAACATCTGCTACCAAATCCTCCTCTTTTTGCCAAGGAAGACTGACCCTGAGCCAACATCCATGCCCATCCTCCTCCACTTTACATGCGGGATGCCTACCACAGCATGGCTTGCCAAGTGGTGCCATGTCTGCACCCAGGATCCGAACCGGTGAACACCGGGCCGCCGAAGCGGAATGTGCACACATAACTGCTGCACCACTGGGCCGGCCCCTCCTATAACCTTCTTTGATTTAAAATCTATTTTGTCTGATAATAACATAAACACTCCAGCTCTCTTTTGGATACTATTTGCATGGAATATCTTTTCCCTATCCTTTTACTTTCAACCTCTTTGTGTCTCTGTATCTAAAGACTGTCTTTTGTAGATAACACATAAATGGATAATGTTTTTTTAATCCATTCTGCCAATCTCCACCTTTTAACTAGAGAATTTAATCCATTTACATTTAATGAGAAGATAGGACTTCCTTCTGTCATTTAACTATTTTCTGGATGATTTCTATCCGTTTCATTCCTTAACTCCTCAATTACTGTCCGTTTTTGTATCTGTTGATTTTTTGGTAGTGTTGTTTTGATTCCCTTCTTTCCTTTTCTGTAATATTTTAGTGATTTTCCAACCTAATTTGAGTGGTACCAACTAAATTTCGGTAATATACTAACATTCTGCTCCCACAGATCTCTGTCCCTCCCCTTTTATATTGTTCTTGTCACAGATTGCATCTTTATACATTGTGTGCCAATGTATAGATTTATAGTTATTTTGTGTTTTTTGTCTTTTAAATCATATAGGAAAAAAAAGAAGTTACTTACCAAAAGTACAATAATACTGACCGTTATATTTACTTATGTAGTTACCTTTACCAGTGTTCTTTATTTCTTCACATAGCTTTGAGTTACTGTCTACTACCCTTTCATTTCAGCCTAAAGGATTCTCATTAGCGTTTCTTCTAGGGTAGGTTTATTAGTAACAAACTCTCTTGGCTTTTATCCTGGAATGTCTTATAATCTCCTTCATTCTTCTTTTCTTTTTAATAAAGGATGTATTATATTTTATTAGATCATTTCTTTTATAAACAGTATGTTTCTAAGATCCATGCATTTGTTTGTGTTTGAGGAAGATTGGCCCTGAGCTAACATCCGTGCCAATCTTCCTCTATTTTCTATGTGGGATGCCTCCACAGCATGGCTTGATGAGCAGTGTGTAGGTCTACACCTGGGATCTGAACCCATGAACCCCAGGCTACCGAAGTGGAGAGCGTGAACTTAACCACTATGCTACCAGGCTGGCCCCTCTCCATTCTTGAAGGATAGTTTTGCAGGATATAGAATTCTTATTTGGCATTTTTTTCTTTTAGCACTTCAAATATAATTTCATCCCATTGATTTCTAGCCTCTGTGGTTTCTGATGAGAAATCAGCTGTTAGTCTGATTGAAGATATTCGTATGTGATAAATCATTTTTCTCTTGCAGCTTTCAAGATTCTCTCTTTGTCTTTGACTTTTGACAGTTTGACTATAATATGTCTTGTGGATCAATCTGAGTTTACTTTACTCAGAGTTTATCGAGCTCTTTGGATATGTAGATTCATATATTTCACCAAATTTGGAAAGTTTCTGCTCATTATTTCTTCAAATAGTCTCTTTTTCTTCTAGAAATACATATGTTGGGCCACTTGATGGTGTCCCACAGTTCCCTTAGGATGTTCACTTTTCTTCATTCTTTTTTTTCTTTCTGCTCCTCAGATTGGATAATTTCAATTGTTTTATCTTCAAGTTTATTGATTCTTTCTTCTGCCTGCTCAAATCTTAGTGAATTTTTCGTTTTAGTTATTGTACTTTTCAGCTCCAGAATTTCTACTTGGTTCCTTTTAATAATTTCTATCTTTTTATTGACATTCTCATTTTGTTCAAAAATCATTTTCCTGGTTTCCTTTAGCTCTTTGAAAATATTTAAGACAGTGGCTTTTAAAGTCTTTGTAGAACTAAGTCCAATGTCTGAGCTTCCTCAGGGATAGTTTCTGTCAATTACTTTTTTCATTAAATGGGCCATATTTTCTTGTTTCTTTGTATCTTTTGTGGGGTTTTTTTGTGCTCAAAAACTGAACATTTACATATTATAATGTGTTATCTCTGGAAATAAAATTGTCTCTTCCCCAGTATTTGCTATTCTCGACTGTTGAAGTCTCAGTTTGTGTTCAGCCAGTGTTCTTACTGATATATCCTTGAACACTGGGAACTTAAAACAAAAAACAACAAGAAAATACCTTTCCCAATCTTTGCAGTTTGGCTCTGTGTGTGGGCATCCTTTTAATACTTAGCGAAGCCATTTGAAGTTCTTCTTCAGTCTTCACTTCCTGATTGCACTGAGTGAGCATCTAGATCAGCCAGTGGTGGAATCTTAATATCTTCTCAGTCTTTCCTGAGCATGCATACTATCCCAGGCACATGTGTGGCTTTCTAAATGACCCTGTGTTCACGAGCACTTTTGAATTTGAGTGTCCCAATTTCCAGTGAATTTCTCTCCCAGGCTTTTACACCCGGGCTTTAGGTGGTCTATTGTATGCACCAACCATGACCTTTGGCCTAGGCAATTGTAGGTTGTTCACCTTACACTGTTTTCAAGCAATGCCTGCTGCTTTTCTGTTGTGGATTCCAGGTTAGGCAAAACAGAGACGAGTGCCTGGCATTAGTCTTTCAGCTAGCCCCTAGACAGATTAAAACAGAAAAACACAATGATTGCCAGAAGCCAGGGTTCTACCCTGGGATGGTGGGCTGCCAGCTTTAAGACTGCTGCTGAGTCAGTAGGGCAGGGGCAAGTAAAAACGTCTTAAAGTTTTCTTACCATTTTTAAAGTTGCCTTTTTTTTTTTTGATTCAGCATTTGCTTGAATAATTTTTATAGCATTTGCTGTAAACTTCTGACTGTTTTCCAGAGTTCTGACAAGGTTGGTCTGAGAGTTTCTGGTTGTTTTTTCAATATTTCTGTGGAGGTATGAGAGTTTGAAGCTACATACTCTGCCATTTTGCTAATGTCCCTCTCCCCACAATTTTTGATATATTGCATCATATGTATATACACACACAAGTATACTTTTCAGACACACTTCTACATATATATGTACTTTCATTTTGAAGTAATTGTAGATTCACAGGAGATTGCAAAGAAATGTATAAAGAAGTCACATGCATCCTTCCCCCAGTCTCCCCCAAAGTTAACATCTTTTGAAACTATAATACAATATCAAAACCAGGAAACTGACATTGGTAAGAGCCATCCTCTCCCTCTATCCCTAACCCCCTGGCAGCCAGTCTGTTCTCCATCTCCATAATTATGTTATTTCATTAATGTTACATAAATGGAATCATGCAATAAGCATCCTTTGGGATTATTGTCTTTCATTCAGCATAATGTCCATGAGGTTTATCCAAGTTGTTGTGTGTATTCATAGTTTTCTTTTTTAATTGCTCAGTAGTATTTCATGGTATAGACGTATAACAGTTTGTTTGGCCATTTACCCATTAAAGGAGATTTGGATAGTTTCCAGTTTTGGGCTCTTATAAAGCTGCTATGAACATTCTTGTACAAACTCCTGTGTGAAAATAAATCTTCATTTCTCTAAGACTAATGTCCAAGGATGCAATTGTTGAGTTGTACACTAAGTACATTTTTAGTTTTCAAAGACAATTTTCCAAAGTGGCTATACCATTCCTACCAATAATATATGTGTGATCCATATCTAAGAAAGCTACACCTAACCCAAGATCATAGAAATTTACTCTTTTCTTCTAAGAGTTTTATAGTTTTAACTCATATTTAGGTCTATGATTCATTTTGAGTTAATTTTTATGTGTTGGGTGAAGACCACAATAGTCTTAGGGTCCCACAAAAATGTTTTAAATCTTCAAAATCACAAGAAAAAAAGTATACTTGCTTGGATTACAGTACTCTTTATACCAAGGCAGTAGTAAAATATAATTTTTAATATTTTTTTATGGAAAAAGAGGTCTCTGAGGTTCCTTCTGACACCAAACATGTGGTGTCTTTCCATACCAATTCTCCAATACCAACTGGATATCTAACAAGTCAATTTTGATACTAACTCCAAGAGTAAGCTCAGACCCCAAAAGTTAAGGGCTCAATCCCACAAGACTACCTCTACTTCAGATGCCAGTCACTAGTCCTATGGGCCACTTGTGCTTCTGACTGACCAAATTTGAGGACTCCTACAATCCTCTCCTCAGGTACGATAATTCATTGGAATGACTCACAGAACTCAGGAAAACACTTTACTTATGTTTACCAATTTATTTTAAAGGAAACGACTCAGGAACAGTCAAATGGAAGAGATGGATAGGGCAAGACACGAGGGGAGGGGATGCAGAGCTTCCGTGCCCTCTCTGGGCACTCACCTCCCAGGACTTCCCTGTGTTCACTAACATCCCTCTAGTCTAGTTTGGTCTTTCTCGTGACCAGCCCCCATCCTGAAGCTATCTAGGAGCCCCACTCTGAGTTACCCCATTAGCATAGACTCAGGAGTGGTGGAAAGGGACTCATGAACAACAAAAGACAATCCTATCACTCAGGAAATTTCAAGGGTTTTAGGTGCTCTGTACCAAGAATCAGGGACAAAGTTGAATTATATTTTTTATTATACCACTGTCCCTAGAAGGCAAAAGTGCCTAGGGCCACAAAAGTCATAATGTGGTCCTGTCAGGTAAACAGCTTTCCCAGCAGTCTGTTTGTGAAATTATGGCAGCTTGGGATAGGGTGATGGCAGTGGAGATCCAGTGAAATGGACTGGCTTGGGATCTGTTTTAGAGGCAGAGTCAGCTGGACTGGCTGATGGATTGGCTGTGAGAGGTGAATGGAAGAGAGGAACCAAGAATGATTTCCAGATTTTTGGCTTGAACAACTGGGTAGATAATGGTGCCATCCACTGGGAACACTGGGAAAGGAGCAAGATTGGGGGTCAAATCAAGGTTCTCTTTGACATGATGAGTTTGAGATGACTATGAGTCACGAAGTAGAGATATTAAGTAGCCATTGGATTTGTGAACCTGGGTTTTGGTGGAGGTATCTGGGCTGGACGGAAATTTGAAAGTCATCAGTTTATAGACTTAAAGTCAGGAGTTGGATGAAATCACCTAGCGAGAGTAAAATAGAGAAGAGGGTAAGGACTGAGCTCTGGAACACTGCAACATTTAAGACTGAGCCAAAGAGGAGAAATCAGCAAAGGATTTTGAAAAGGAGGCCCAGTGAGAGGACAGGAAAATCAGGACAGTGAGATGTTGAGGGAAGTTCAGGGGAAAAAGTGTTTTAAGAGAAAGGAAGCTTGTCAACTGTTTGCAGTTCTGCTGAGAGTTTAGTTTAGATAAGAATAGAGAATTGGCAACTGGCTTGGAAACATGGAGATCAATAGTAATCTTGATAAGTGATCTTGATGAGGGAAGTCATACCATCAGAGTAGGCTGAGAAGTGAATGAAGTGAGGAAGGGAACAAGCACTGCAGACAGATCTTGAAAAACCTTTCTGAGAATTTTTGCAGTAAAGAGCAGAGAAATAGGGCAGTTCTGGAGGCGATTCTGAAGTCAAGGGAGGTTTGCTTTAGACGGGAGGAATTTCAGTATGTTTATATGCTGATAGGAGTAATCTAATAGAGAGGGGCAAAAGTAATGATGCTGGAAGGTGAGGTAATTATAGTAGTAAAATCATTAGGAATGTGGGAGGCAAAGGAATCCAGGTCACTGGTGGAGGAACCGGCTTTCATAGGCACAAAGACGCTTCATTCGTAGTATCGCAAATGCTGCTATGCCTATACCAGTAGTTTTGATGGTGAGAACATAAGAGTTCAAATTATCTTTTATCGTTTAATTTTTTCCATGAGATCTGAGGCAAAGTTGAGCAGCAAAATGTTGGGGTTGGAGAGGACATACAGGAGGCTTTTAGTAGAGAGGAGAAGGTCTCAAATAATTCTTTCATCACATCTACTTAAACGTGAATTTAGAGGAGACCGCCCTCCCAGGATGAAGGACATCTCCTCCCAGTCCCTTTTTCTCTCACTGGACCATTCACGCTTTTCTGGTACTCATCTCCGTTTGTAATTGTATCCTTACAGGTTCACTGGTCTGTTCCCCCATTAGGGAACCATGGGAGGGCAGGGACTTTGTTGTATTTAATTTCCCAATGTGTATATAGCCCTTAGAAACAGGGCCGGTACACAGTCACTAAATAATTACTTGAAACAAAGAAGTAAATGAATGAAAGCCTTCAGAATTTTGTCGTAGGCCACCCCTGTTAAGTACATGTTTGGGCAAGTCACTTTTGCTCTCTGAGCTTTATTTCTGAAAATACGCCACGGGAACAGGAGTCTCTTCCCTGCCTACCTCACCGCGTTGTCATGAGGAGGATCTGAGCTAAGAGACCTGGAAACACTTCGTCAGGTGATCCTTAAATGTAATGGAGTGTTATTTTTAGCCCACGTGTAGCCTCGCAGGTAGCAGGTGCCGAAAAGGACTTGCTGCTTGGGGGAAGGGGTATTATCGTTCCTGTGACTGCAGGCATCCAAGCTTTGCAGAAGCGTTCCGCAGGCCGCGGAGGGGCGGGGCTCAGGCCAGCAGCCCTCTCGCTCCGGCCGGTCCCTGGAGGCGCTGGCCGGGCGACGATGGGGGGCGGGGAGGCCTAGGGGGGAGTAACTGTCAAATCTCCCCGCTTGGCGCCATTATTTAAATAGTACGTGCCTGTCTCGCAGCTGTACGTGCCCGGGGCGGGGCTCCGAGCGCCCGGAATGGGGCGGAGGCCGGGGGCGGGCCGAGGAGGCGGAGGGGCGAGAGGGGACGGGCCGGGGCGGGGCCAGGCTGGCTAGAGGGGCGGGTCTAGCGGCGGCCCCCGGCGAGGTTCACTGCGCTTGCGCTGACAGACGCAAGATGGCGGACAGTGCGGAACTAAAGGTAAAGCGCAGCTCGAATTCACTTCTAATATTCGGCCGCGGAGACGGCGCCGCTGGCGCCGGGGGGGATGGGTCCGACCCTGGGGGGCCGCTCGGGCCTGACTCCATCCGGGCCTGGAGTTGTGGGGAGGAGCGGCGCGCCCGGCCCCAGCTGAGGGGGCCCGGCAGCGGCGGGCCGCGGGCCCCGGGTGCCTCGGGGGCGCTGACGGGTCGTCCCCGGCGTGTTATTGTTGTGGGCGCCTCTGGCGGGGGTGGCGGGGGAAGAGATCGCGAGTCGGGAGGTGGGGGCCGCGGCCGTCCCGGGGGCCCGGCTTCCTCACCTTCCAGGCAGCCTCCCCGCCCCCATGGGGAGCGGGGGCTGGGGCAGGGTGTTCGTGTCGGGGGGATTGGGAAAGCTCCCCGCCGCCGCTTCCTCTTCCTCCTCTGCGGTCCCGGGCTCCTGTCAGGCGCTCTGCTCAGACCCCCGGGAACTTGGCTCCGGCCGCCCCGCCCCTCCGCGGCTCGCTGCCGCCCCCGCCCCGGACTCGGCTCTCCCCGGCTGCCCGCTGTCAGGAGGCGCCTGGGGTGCCCCGCTTGTGCGCAGCGCGATCCCGGGGCGGTGGCGTGGGGATGTGGGGAGAAGCTCTGGGAAAGTTTAGTGAGCCTCGGGCCGGCGTTCGGGTTCGGCGGAGGGGTGGCGGGGGAGTCTGCCTGGGCGGGACGTTACTCTTTCTGATTCTGGGTAACCGGGGGGAGAAACCCCCTGGAAGGGTGTGTATTTGGAAGCCGTGGTGGGTGGTGGGCAGCAGCTACCTCTCCCCTCTTCTCCTTCTCTTCCTTTGGCTGTCGTGGAGGGTGAGAGGAGCCTTTGGGGGTCTCTGCACACACCATGATGGCGATGCTATAGCTGATGGAGGTGAATGGTTCGTGTTTATATCCCCCCGTTGCCTTTTGTTTGTAGGGACATCTTGCTGGCCATGTTGATTTGAACGAAATTCTCCCCTCATCCTACTTCAACCCCCAATAAATAGAACGTTCCTCCGTTCCTCTCAACTGTACCAATTACTCACGCCTCGCGAAATTGGATGAAAGGGTGCCCCCTTTTCCCCGCTTTTCCTCCCACCCCAATCTTCTTTACCTGATGATGGCTTCTTTACCGAAGCAGATATACCACTACACAAGCAGGGGAGAGGGGTGGAACCCTTATGATTGGATTGTGACAAATGGGGCTCCGCTTGAATAATTTTGGTTTAGTAGCAAGCAGTTTTTAACTAACGCGTATTATTTCGAGGCTGTGAACGCGATATTCCCTTCTCCGTGGCTTCCTGTGTGTGATCCAAGCAGCTGGTTATGTCTTGACCCAGAGAACTGACATCTCTGTCACAGTGGAGATTGGGATATGCAGGTGTAAATCTTTGGAGGAGGGTCCTCTTTTTATAATTAATAAAAATTGTTTAAATTTTTTTCTCCGTTATAAGGAAGCGACAACTTCTAGAATAACCAAATGTCAGGTTTGTTTCTGGAGAGTTTTTCTGTGGAAAGCATCGCTGAAAGATGGTTTTCCCCAGTAATTTTGCAGTGTTAACATTCCAAAATTCGCATATTAAGGCACTGGCTTTGAGTGTCGTTCTTTTAAAATTTATGGCTAATTACAAATTAATTAAAGGAAGAGCACATTTAGGATGGTTGCTTCTTTTTTTTCCAGTTTCAAACTATTGACTGAAATGAAAAAGCCTCAAGAGTTTTAGTATTCGGAGATAATTAACTCTTGAAGTAAAAAAGTGCACAACTTTAAGATAAATGTTTTCTATAGTTTTATTCTTAAAATGTAGTCACTATGTTGCTGTAAGCTTTGCCTTCTAATATTTATGTTGTTTGGTATCCTTTTGAATGATAGCTAATCAGTTCTGTTATACATGGACCACAGAGTACAGCTGAAAAGCTTGTGCTGGCTATGTTGTCACTCTTGATGCTGTCCAAAGAAACTGGTATGGAAAGCACATGCTGGGAGATTTCCTCCTTTGTTCTTTCTCATTTTAAGAAAGTGCCTTCAGGGGTAGATCAGGTCCCTGGTGTGAGTCTTGTTAGGTAAAGTTTCTCTTTACAAAAATGAGCCTGTATCAGATAAACGCTAAGCACTTGGGAGAAACATTATTTTTCTAAAATTGGTCTCCTTTTTTGCTCTCTTCCAAAATCTACTTGAGTTTTTCCAGAGGAGTTTTCTACTTTTACCTTCCTGTTGTACATTTTTTTCAAATTCTACTAACTGTTTTGACATGCTGGTTTGTCATTGTGTGCGCCCAATACTATGAGGAGCTGTGATAAATTGCTTAGCTGGTGTTAGCTGTGTTGAAGTTTTGTTAATACTTGATTGTGATTAGATTTGCTGTTCTGTTTTTTGGAGGGGGGAGATGATCTTAGGAAGGCCAACCTAAGTTATTTGAGAATGTATATATATAATTTTCTGTGCAGTAAGCTTTGGAAGATACTCCTTTTGGAAATTATGTTTTCTGATGGCTTTTTCTTTGTGGTTTTTGGAGGTAAGTAGCATTTATTCCTAATAATGTAGAAAAAGTCAGAATAAGAATTAAGGTAAACCCAGATTTTTCAAGATTTTAGGTGAAAATACAGTACTTGCAATGAGTTTCCAACTGTGAGGTTTTGAGTAAATAGTGACTTTTTGTTACCTTCATTCACAACCCACATTTCATTTTGCTGTGGATTGTATTCATAATTATTTTCCTCATGGCCCATTTTAGTAAGTCCTTTTAAATCTATGACAAATCTGCAAAGATCAGATGGGAAAAATGGATAGATCTGTATCCCCTGTAGGAATAGTGCAAGCTGCAACACTTAAAGATACTGCCAATAAAAATTAGATTGTGAGTCATACATATCAAAAAGAGTTCTCTGCACACATCTGTTTAGGAAAGGTTTAATTTTTCATTAAGGGAATACCCATAAATGACATTTGGAAGAATATAGAGGGCTAGCTTTTTGTTATCTTTAGGAATTTAAAAGCAGGAGGGCGTGATGGCCAGATGATCTTGGAAGTTAATAATCTGACAGCTTCATGTAGCTCCTCTTAAAGTACTTTTTAAAGCAAATGTTTTTTGCATTAAAACTCAAAGCAAGTTATATTGCCACTTTAACTCATAGGAGGAAGAGTGGGAAGGAAGTAGTTCTTCATTTTAGTGAAGTAAATAATGGATTTCCATGGGAAGAGAAACCATTTAAAAGTATAGTTTTAAAAGTATCTATAAGCATGTCAGTAAATTGTCCTATTCTGCCTCTTTTTTTTCAAGAAATAGCCACTTAATTTTGATCTTTGTGGTGTAGTTGTCTGCTTTTATTTCAGATAGAAGCAAGTAAATCTGACAATTTATTCATGAATTTGATTCGAATCTCCGTAACTTGGTTTTTTCAAGTGCCACATTTAGATGGCTTGTGTTTTAAGTCACCATTTTTATCAACAGTGTTTAAAACAATTTATAGAGTACTTCGTTTTTAAGCATTTCATATAATTGTTTTGAAATGCCGCCTTTTCCTCCGCCGTTTTCTCTTGGGTGCTTGTATTGTCTTTCTCTTCAAAGAGTCTCCTGTAATCCCAGTTGATTGCAGTAGTGCTTAGTGGTGAGTCCACAGCCGATTAACCTCGGGTTTCTCCTGGTGAACTCCGTCAATATGCTGCTCCCGGGTTCTTGCTGAGACTTTTGAGTTCAGTGTAATTTGTACCCTTTCTTGCTGGTAACTAGGGATCAGAAAATAAAATGGCTCATGGTTGTAGGGGAACTGGGAAGTAATATCTAAGTTTCTGAAAAACTCAGTGTTTATGATGAATGTAGCGTTTTAAAACAAACAAAACTGGTTCATTACTTCATAGAATTGATTGAAGTGTTTTCTGAAGTATTCTGCTCTGGCATTAAGCACTATTTTTTTTTTAATATTTGAATAATATCTTACTTATATGGTACTTTACAGTTCATAATGTATCACATTATCTTATTTGATCTTTCCAGCAGTTCTTTGAGGTAGAAAAGGCAGGTAATATCTTCCTTTTATCCATAAAGTGAGCCCAAAAAGGGCAAGTGACTTGTCCAAGGTCATGCAAATAAAAGTGGCAGGAACTTAACCCTAGGTCTTGTGCTTTCACACACTGCACTGTAGGCTGCTCTGAAGGCACCCTGTCAGTCCTGGAGCCCTCTAGAGTGCCCTGCTCACAAAGAAGTCTAGTTATGTTGTTGCTAATACTTTCCCTCTTGCTCTATGCCAGGGTATTTTTGGGCTTTTTGCAAGGAAGATTTTGGAGTTTGTTAGTTGGAATCATAGAAATTAATTCAGGCAGATGCCGTTTTACTTGGGAAAGTTTCAGAGAATACTGAAAAGTAAACAGAAAAATAAACAACACCTGTAATCCCAGCGCTTAGAAATCTCATGGTTAACATCTGGTTATCTATCCTTTTAGACTTTCTCTCTGTGAGCATCACAAAAAGAGATCATACTACTCTTTATATGTAATCTGCTATTTTCATGGCTGACTTTCCAGGTTAGTAAATATAAGTGATGATCATTTGAGGGTAATATTGTGTTTTATTCAGCTAGTCTCTTGTCGTTGAAGAATTAGATTATTTCCACTTTTTTGCTATTTTAAACAGTTTCTTGCCAAGCAGCCTGATACAAAAGTTTGCAAATATTTTATTCTAACTAAATATATTGGTGTGACAGAACTTTTTTTGTGCTTTAGGGAGCACTGCAAATGATATTTTGATTAGATGAAGTGTTGTGAGCGAAATAAGTAAATTCTTTATTTGTTCATTGTCTATACCTTTATGGTTTCATTTTCTATAAACCTGTGAGATAAGATTATTAAATTATGGCAGAGATAGATTTTGTAATAGGTAAGTAAACATTGCTTCTGAATCAGAACATTTGATAAAGTATGAAACAGATTATGGATTAGCATGTATAATTTATATCGAGTATGTCTGATTTTGGAAATTATAACACAGTAATCAAATATTGCAAGTTTGAGTTCCTGTTTTTTTTTTAAAGATTTTATTTTTTTCCTTTTTCTCCCCAAAGCCCAAAGCCCCCCCCGGTACATAGCTGTACATTCTTCGCTGTGGGTCCCTCCAGTTGTGGCATGTGGGACGCTGCCCCAGCGTGGCTCGACAAGCAGTGTCATGTCCGCGCCCAGGACTCGAACCAACGAAACACTGGGCCGTCTGCAGCGGAGCTCACGAACCCAACCACTCGGCCACGGGGCCAGCCCCTGAGTTCATCTGTTTTTAATTGGCGTTCAGGGGCCGGCCCCGTGGCCGAGTGGTTAAGTTCGAGTGCTCCCCTTTGGCGGTCCAGGGTTACACTGGTTCGGATCCTGGGCGCAGACATGGCACTGCTCATTATGCCGTGCTGAGGCTGTATCCCTCGTGCCACAACTAGAAGGACCCACAACTAAAATACGCAACCATATACTGGGGGGCTTTGGGGAGAAGAAGGAAAAATAAAAAATAAAATATTTTTAAAAAAAGCAGTGATGAACGTTAATATAAAGAAAGTGGATATGAGAATTTGCCTTACTCATATTTTTAATCTCAATGCGAAGTGTTGCCACAGTATTTATTAGATTGGTAGGTAACTTTTCTAGGAGGCTGATATAGAAAGGAGGTTACATAGGCAATGAAAACATTTTTCTATTTTAAGAAGGAAGCTTTATGGGTTAAAAATTAATAAATGCAAATGTGAATTAAGGATATTATTTGTGCAGCATCTGAAAAGTAGAAGGAATAGTTGCATTGTGGAAGGAATAGTTGATAGAATTAAGGCCGTGAAATTGATCATGCTCTAAATTTGATATGTTCAGTTTGGTCCTCACCTAAACATGCATTTATATAACAAATTTTATCATTAGGATTTTTTTTGAAATAGGGGATAGAGAAATTTTAAAGTATTTAGCTGTCCTTTACTATCAATTTCAGAAGTATCACTAATTGCCGTGCAATTTTCCTACTCTCACTACAAAACTACACTTTCTCTTCCATGTTAAAAATCATGGAACTCTTACTGCTTTTGATTCCCTCTCCTCTTCGTTTCAGTGGTGTCGCATGAAAAGATGACTCCCCAAACCCCTCTTCTCCTCAGAATTTTCTGGTAAACCTTCTTTCTTTGCATGAACTTCTAAAATTCATCAAAATGACCAAAACCACCTTTTTTTCTTTTCTGCTTCACCTTAGATCAAGCAAACAAAGCAAACATAAACCTTTTGAACATTAACTAGTAACTTTGAAATATCAATAACTCTCACAGGACTGTTGCAAATGTTCCTATTTTTTTAAAAGCTTCATCTCTTCCTTACTTTTCCTGCTATTCTTCTCTGCTTTCAATTTCCCCCCTTTGGTTGCCAGGTTCATTTTCCTAAAACATTCTTTTCATCCTGTTACTCCAATGGCTTTCCATCAAAAACAGGATAAAGTCTTAGCACTCAGTTTGGTATTCAAGATTTTCTATAGTCTGACCCCAGTCTACTTTGTGTATGTTCTGTCTCCTCCACTATATGTATAGCAAAAGCCCTTAACTAAAGCCAGTGCTTTTAGTTTGCTTCTTTGTATTTACTAGTGTTCTGCTTTGTACACCACTCCATTCTCCCCCATCCCTACCCTGTGGACACAGTAGGTGCGTAAGATATACTTGTCAAATGAACAAATTATGTTCAGGATTTGTTTGTCTTAGTGAGAGGCAGATGCACATGTCTATATAACAGTCTAAATTGTAAATGTTCTGAGATAAGTTCATATCTTCACACTTTTTTTCATGGCTGCTTCTTAGATAAACTTGAATAACATTAAATCCAGAATAATTCATGAAGGACTGTTTTAGGTTTACCTTTTGCATTTTTTTAAGTTGTATAGGTAATAAATGAATACATTTCTCATTGTAATGATATAGCGGTAAGAGTAAAATTTTAAAGGCCTTTATCATCTTCACCCTCTTCCACTAGGCAGCCACTTTGGTATCTGTTCTTTGTTTGGTGGGGAGAGCATAACAGCTTTATTGAGATATAATTCACATTCCATTCATTTAAAGTGCATAATGAAATGGTTTTTAATTATTCACAAAGTTGCACAACCATTACCACAACTAATTTTAGAATTTTTCTTACCCCAAAAAGAAATCCTGCACCCTTCAGCTTTCACCCCCTTTGCCCATAGCTCGCCTCACCCTCAAGCAACCGTTAATCTATTTGCTGTCTCTGTAGATTTGCCTACTTTGGACATTTCATATAAATGGAATCATATAATATGTAGCCTTGTGTGTCTGACCTATTCATTTTTATTTTTGTGGGTATTATGTATGTCTGTATAATATTTGTGATTTATTGTATGTATATGTTTAGATTCAGAACACACTGGGTACATAGAAGGAACTCAATAAATATTTATTAAATGAATGTACATGTACATAAATATATTTTCTAAAAAACATAAATGGGATCATACTATACATAGTATTCTTTGACTTGCTTTTTTCACTTACTATATATTGAAGATGTTTCCATGACGTGTCCCAAAATGAGATGGTCTCATTCTAACAGTGCACATATCTCATATGTATGTTTGTAGAGGTTTACCTCTTGAATTTATCAATGTATATATCTAAAAGTTCTTAACAACTTGTTCTGATGATTTTATACTGTTGTTTTTTTTAAAAAAAAAATCGTCACATTTAGTGTAACCACTATAGTATTAATATTGGAGTTTCACTTGAAAATAGGAATGAAAACGGTAACAGGTAAGGGTTGTTTGGCTTGAGGAAAAATGGAATGTCGGCTCTTTGTAGGGTTCTAGCGGTGCACAGCCAAAGCAATTCATTTTGTATTTGGGTTTCTGAATGTGAGCAAGACTGTTTTTAGCTTCATGGCATGGTGCTTAAAATAGAATTTAACATGCTATCTTGTGCTTTATGGTGAATTTTGAGACTTTTTTCTTGCAGTCGTGTAGGTCTAATCTTAAAAAAAGATCTGAAAGACTTAAGGATAAATATTTTTCTCATATGTTAAAATCATCATTCTGGTCTAGGGGCTTCTGTAAGTTACCCAAGAAAGGGAATATAGAGGCACCTGGCTCAGAGCCTATCCTTTGATAGGTACTTGGTAATTATTTGTCATTTATTCAAGAAGTGTCTGTCACATTCTGTCCTTCATTATATGTTTTGAGTTTCGACTCTGTGTGAGGTACCAGGCTGTCAGTGGTTTGAGTATATCATCATGTGTGTGTGTGTATTTATTTAAATACTCTTGTTATAATGGAATACTTACTAAAATATTATCTTTTTCTTAATCATACAGGTAATGTATCAGCTATTACAGTGGTTCTCAAAGTCTGTTTTCCAGACCTCTGGTGGTTCTCCAGACTCTTTCTGGGGTGGGGTTGGGGGGGCATCCTCCAGGTCAAAACTGTTTTCCTAATAATAGTAAGGCATTATTTGCTGTATTGACATTTGCAAAATCAGTGGTGGGTAAAATTGCTGGTGTCCTATTATGAATTAAGGCAGTGGTACTAAACTGTACTAGCTTAGACCATCATTATGCCCTTTGAATTAAAAAATAAATGTCAGTTACATGTGATGTCCTTGATGAAGCAATAAACATTATTTATTTTATTATGTCTCGATGTCTGAGTACATTTTAAAATATATTTTTTATGATGAAATGGAAAGTACCTCTAAAGCACTTTTACGGAATACCAAATCGGATGGTTAACTCAAGGGAAAGAACTTGTGCAGTTTGAGTTGCGTGCTGGACTAGCTGCTTTTTTAATAGAATACTGTTTTTATTTGAAAGAGTGGCTGACGAAGTATGGTTATAAAGACTTGGGTGGTCGGCAGACATTTTCTCAAAACTAAACCAGGTGAGGCTGTCGCTGCAAGGAAAACCACTGACAATATTTGTTGCTAATGATAAAATTCAATCTTTCAAGTAAAAATAGAATTTTGGAACATGTGCATTTGCCACTGTGAGCTTGACAGCTTCCCAGTATTTGGCTTTTTTTAATAAGATTAGTGGTAGTATTAACCAGATTCCGTATTGCAACAGCCTTTAAGAAATTGCCACATGTTGAGTTTTGGTGAAGGATCAAAGCATATCTACAGTTATCTGAAAAGGCTGTTGAACTACTCCATCTTTGTCCAACTACATATCTGTGTGAGGCTGAATTTTCTTCATACACTTCAATCAAAACAACCTAATGCAGCAGAGAGTGCAAAAGCAAATATGAGAATCAGGCTGTCTATATAAGCCAGATGTTAAAGACATTTGCAAAAATGTAAAACAATAACAGTCTTCTCACTAATATTTTTTTGTTTTGGAATATAGTTTTTAAAATTTAATACATGATTTTATGTTAACAAGTAATGGTTTATTATTTTTAAATGATAGTGTACCTTTCAAGAATTTCTCAGTTTTAATTTTTTTTTATTGAGTTAATGATAGGTTGCAATCTTGTGTGATTTCAGTTGTACATTAATGTTTGTCATTCGTGTTGTAGGTGCACCATTTCACCCTTTGGGCCCAGCCCCCACCCCACCTTTCCCCCGGTAGCCACTAATCTGTTCTCTTTGTCCACATTTTTAAATTCCTCATATGAGTGGAGTCATACAGAGATTATCCTTCTCTAACTGGCTTATTTCACTTAACATAATTCCCTCAAAGTCCATCCATGTTGTTGCAAATGGGATGATTTTGTTCTGTTTTGCAGCTGAGTAGTATTCCATTGTATATATATACCACAACTTCTTTATCCATTCATCTGTTGATGGGCACTTAGGTTGCTTTCGTGTCTCGGCTATTGTATATAATGCTGCAATGAACATTGGGGTGCATAGGACTTTTGGAATTGCTGACTTCAAGCTCTTAGGATAGATACCCAGTAGTGGAATGGCTGGATTGTATGGTAGTTCTATTTTTAATTTTTTGAGGAATCTCCATACTGTTTTCCATAGTGGCTGCACTAGTTTGCATTCCCACCAGCAGTGTGTGAGGGTTCCATTCTCTCCACAACCTCTCCAACATTTGTTACTATTAGATTTAGATATTTTTGTCATTCTAATGGGTGTAAGGTGATAGCTTAGTGTAGTTTTGATTTGCATTTCCCTGATGATCAGCGATGATGAGCATCTTTTCATGTGCCTGTTGGCCATCCGTATATCTTCTTTGGCGAAATGTCTGTTCATGTCTCCAGCCCATTTTTTGATCGGGTTGTTTGATTTTTTGTTGTTGAGTTGTGAGAGTTCTTTATATATTATGGATATTAAGCCTTTGTCAGATATATGACTTGCAAGTATTTTTTCCCAGTTAGTGGGTTGTTTTTTTGTTTCAATCCTGTTTTCATTTGCCTTGAAGAAGCTCTTTAGTCTGATGAAGTCCCATTTGTTTATTCTTTCTTTTGTTTCCCTTCTCTGAGAAGGCATGGTGTCCGAAAAGGTCCTTTTACTGCTGATGTCAAAGAGTGTACTGCCTACGTTTTCTTCTAGAAGGCTTATGGTTTCAGGTCTCAACCTTTAGGTCTTTGATCCATTTTGAGTTTATTTTGGTGAATGGTGAAAAAGAATGGTCAATTTTCATTCTTTTACATATGGCTTTCCAGTTTTCCCAGCACCATTTGTTGAGAAGACTTTCTTTTCTCCATTGTATGCCCTCAGCTCCTTTGTGGAAGATAAGCTGTCCATAGATGTGCGTCAGTTTTAATTTCTAATACAATAAATATGGATAGATTTAATCAACAAAGTTTTTTTGGGTCCTCCCTTTTCAAGACTATAGAGGAGTACAGAGAACAAAAACTTTTGAGAACCTGAACACTCGTTTTGTATAAGATTCACAATACAGGAGTCTGTAGTTTAAAATGTGAATATCCCCTTCACCCTCTCACTCATGGCATTTTTTATAATTTAAAAGAAAAAATAGTTTGCTTATAGTTAATACTTATCCTCTTACAAGGCAGATTTGCTAAGCAGAAGTTGATTTATAGTATCCTGCATCTCCTTAGTGAAAATGCTAAGCACATTGAATGAATGTGTCCAAGTACAGTACTTTAAATCAGTAGTAGTGTGGGAATTGTATAATTTTTTGTTTTCTGAAGCTTATGTCTCAACCCTTGATTGCCTTTTTTTTCTCTAGTAGGGGATGGAATAGCTTGGATAAATGAAAAATCCGTACAGATGTCCCCTAACCTAATTTTAGCCCATAATTTCCTCTTCAGTAGATCTTATTAGCTTTTACCAAATACCTGAAGTGATTGATTTGCATTCAACCTATTTTGTTTTCTTCCTTTCACTCTTGTGAGATTAAAGTGGGACCTAGAGATTATAAGATCTAAATGCTTTTCAGTTTCTCTTCTTTCTTTAGAGTTGTATTTGAAAAACTTCAGCCTCTGTGTTTTTTAAGTATCTTTCCCCAGGTTGTCAAAGTAGGACTGTGTATTAATTGTGTATGGTATTATATAGGGAAAAGAACATGTATTTTAGGATTGCCATTGGTTTTCACTCCTGAATTTGGATAGTAATCCCAGGAATAGTTCAGACTAATGGGAAGGATGAACAGTTAAAATTAATAACCCTTAATTCTAGACCGTTTTTAAAAAGTTCTTGATATATGTGGCAACTGTTTTAAAAAGTTTTTCCAAGTGGCAACCCAGCTATGCTCAATGGAAGGGATATTAGATAAGGCTTGTTTGTAATTAGCAGTATTTGCATATAAACATAATGTGCTGTAACTACTGAATAGTTTGTTTTGTTGAGTAGGTTAAACTTTGCTACTTAGAGGTTGGTCGATAATTATTTACAACACATTTTCTTGTAGGTAAACATTTCATACTGTGCTGAGTTGTTCGTTTTTTGGAGTCTGCTGATCCTAACAGGTGATTCTGTTGAATGTGGAGGGTGATACTGAGCATTGTGTTTTGCAAACAGATTTTGGTTTTATTTGTAGCTTTAGTAAAAGTGGCCCATTTTTTGTTGTTCAAACATCTGTCATCCTAACCGCATAATCCATTTGAAGTAATGGGGTCTGAAGGTGACGTGTGTTTGTGTGTGTAGAGAGGGGTGGTGTGATGAGAATGTTGTGAATGCTATTGGAATTCAAAGGTTTTGTCATCCTCCATTGAAGATAATTCTACAAATAAAGTTAATCAAGGAAAAAGGTGATACTGATGTAGTGCAGATAGTTAAGTTCTTATTAATTAGCTATGGGTTTATGGTATTTGAAGAAGTAAATAATACCTTATGAATACAAAAATAACTTTTTCATTTGATTTAAAAATTACTTGATCCTTTAGAATTTTGCCTTTTAGAGTCTTGGCTCGTTAAAAACATGGTATTGAAGAAAACTTGTTTTACTTCCTATATAGGTAGGCCTTTTCATGCACTTGTCTATTCAGTAAATATTTGAGTATATACTCTGTGCCTGGTACTGTGCTAGTCATGAGTATACAAAGATAATTAAAACGTAATTCCTGACAGAAGGGAATTCAGTCTGGTGGAGAGATGGGCACGTACTATCTTCTTAATTATCTTCTTTAGATCAATAATAGAGGCATGCGTGATTGATCTGTACTTTTTTACTTAACTTTGAATCCTTACATTCCTGAATTATTATATTTAAGAAAATTAACTGTTTCTCCTCAGCTTTCACATATGAATGCTTCAAGTTGATTTAAAAAAAAAACAACCTAGTTACCGTAACTTATTCTTTTGAAAAATCTATATAAAGTCTTGTTCTGGGATTCCTGTGTCTCTCCCAGCCAGCTACCTGCCCCCTGCCCACCCTCCTTCCTCCCCATGGTTTTAAAAAAGAATCATTTTCTGGTTAGTTATTTTGCCAAGCTAAATTAAAGTAACCAAATTCTATTAGGAGCAAAAGGAGTTTAAATAAAGTTAACATTGAACTTTAGTAATAATCTTAGTGTTAAATCTTTGACAGATCTTAGCTTTTCAGAGAATTTTCTCTAACGGCTAGTTTAGCTCTTGAATAAAACTCCAGACAGTTGGAGGTGTGGAATATATTTTGAACAGTTAAGTTAAACATTTTCTCTTCTAAACACTTACCTTTGTAACATAAACTAAAGATGATTTGCACATGGTACAGAGTACAGAGTGACATTTCAATTCTTGAACCCTTACATGGCACCTGTCTGGAGATTTTAGGATCTTTGTTCCTGGTGTGCTCAAACTTGATGAGGAAATGCCCTGGTGTGGCTATTTTTCAGTTACTGTCCTAAGGTATTTGGTGGCCCAGTCTGGAAACACATGTCCTTTATTTCTAGGAAATTTTCTTGTATTAATTCTTTAGTAATTGTCTCCTTTTCATTTTCTCTATTTTCTCTTGTCAGAGGACTGGACTTCTGCCTTTACTTTTTTTTTTTTCTTTTAATTAGTCGATTATTGTCTTTTGCTCTTTGTGCTTGTGAATTAATTTTTCCTTTTTTCTTCTTTTGTCTTCCTGTAAACTGTCATTTTCTTTCCTTTGAGGGAGGGAATATGGTAGATGTTTGTGTATGGTCAGTTCATATTTAACTGGTGGACATTGTAAACTTTCTGTGAAGCTCATAATACAAACTATTAGTATATGGTAACCATTCTTAAATAGTGTGCCAATGTTGAATTAAGATTTATATTGAGTAATAATAGAAATTGTGCTCTTGTCTGAGAGAAAGCTAGGTTGCTTTAAAAAAATAAATGTATATACAAATTAATATGTATAACTTTGTAGAAGAATGTATAACCCATTTGTAGAAGACTAGGAAAACAAACATCAAACTTAATAGAGTATGGCGAAACGTTGAGGCCTTCTTTTGTGTACCCTCATTCTGTCTCCTCCCCACTTCCTCCCAGGTAATTTGTATTAATAGGTTACTTTTAAAATCAAAACTGGTAGTGAAGTATTAGTTTTGTATATTATTTACTTGTAAGGTTTTTAAGCCCTTGCTTCTAATTAAACTAGTTATATCATAGTCTTACAAATTTTCAAATTTGGTAGCATTCTTTGAAGAGGAGGATTCCAGAGGTGGAGAGACAAGTTTTGGAGACCTCACTTTGAAAATATGTATAACTGGCAAAAATACATGCCCATAAAATCTAGCAATTATGCCTAATGATGTTTAGGGAGGAAGAAGAGACTTAAGTTAATTGCCACAGTGACCCACACTTGGTTAAGTCTTGAAAAGTGCTTAGTTTACATGTCTCCGTGCTGTAATCCATGAAGAAGATAAATCAGTTATGAGAAAAGTTTGGCTTTTTGGTGGAAGCATAAACCATTAAAGTCCGTTATACTTTATATATTTTTGTTCATTATTTTGTTTAATACATTTAAAAAAGTTTTATGTGAAATAAACCCTTTAATGGGCTGTAGATATTTTGTGCTAAATCTTGAAAACAAATAAACACTCTCCCCTCCCCCTTCCTGTTGCCTGTTTCAAGTTTAGCCTTTCATATTGCAGTTTCTTTTTTTTTTTTTTTTTTGAGGAAGATTAGCCCTGAGCTAACTACTGCCAGACCTCCTCTTTTTTGCTGAGGAAGCCTGACCCTGAGCTAACATCTTTGCCCATCTTCCTCTACTTTATATGTGGGACACCTACTACAGCATGGCTTTTTGCCAAGCAGTGCCCTGTCCGCACCCGGGATCCGAACTGGTGAACCCCGGGCTGCCGAGAAGCGGAACGTGCGCACTTAACCGCTGCGCCACTGGGCCGGCCCCTCATGTTGCAGTTTCTTAAAGCAAGATTCTTATTCATTCTGTCAGTAAAAACGAGTGCTGATTTGTGTGTGTCAGATGTTGTGTTAGATACTGAATAGTCAGATGGGAATGAAATAGATCAAGTCTTTGCCCTTGTGAAACTTGCATTCTAGTGTTCCGGTAAGTACATGAAAAATAGTTTGGTCCTCTTCCATCTTTCTGTATCTGAAGATTTATAAAGAGCACATGTTTTTATAATTAGCAAAACATGCTGTTTTTTAATTTTGGAAGTTTTTGAGTATCAAATAACAATGTTGAATGCATTGTTAAGGAAAGTTGAGGGTTATTTGTTTTGTGTCTGCTTCTTAAAGGTAGTTTTTGGAGGAAGGAGATGTGGAAGGAGCAAGGAAGAGATATGAAGTAATTATTGTGGGAAGTTTGATTGCTGGCTTACTGGAAAATTTAGTAGGATGCCTGTGCCCATTGAGGTTGACGATTATGGATGTATAGTAACATCTGTTTGCCTGCGTGAATGCATTCTTCTGTCTGCCTGAGATGGAAAGTTGGAACCAGTTGAGTGTGCCAGGCATAGAGGGGGAAGGGAATTTTGCAAAGGAATATTTAGTGATGTACCATGGAATCTTACTAAAGTGGACCTGAAGGGGTCTGATGGATAGAGAGGGATAGCATCAGTGAATTGGAGATTTTTGTGAAGTTGAATTGTTGGAATGGAGATACTTAAGCAAGTCAGAATAGGAAGTGGTAGTTGGAGAACGGAGTGTTTGGATTAGTGATTTTGGAGGTGGTACAGGTTCTGATGGAGAGTTCTAAGGTGTAGCCACGGGAGTGAGTGGCTGAGGGTGGAGAGTAATGATGAAGAGTTAAGAAATACAGCCTGGGGTTTTGGGTTGGAGCCTGGATAATTGAGGCAGGTGCTGAAACCTTCGGTGAATGACAGGGATGTTCCAAAACGGCACCGTCCAGTACTATAGCCACTAGTCATATGTGGCTATTGAGCATTTGAAAGCTGGCTAGTCTGAATTGAGATGTGGTATAAGTGTAAAATATACACTGGATTTCGAAGGCATAGTGTGAAGAAAAGAATGGAAAATATCTCATTAATAGTTGTTTTATATTGATTACACGTTGGAATGACACTATTTTGGATATCTTGGATTAAGCAATATGTATTATTAATTTTATGTTTCTTTTTACTTTTTTAAATGTGCTAGTAGAAAATTTAAAATTACATGTTTGGCTTGCATTTGCAGTTTACCTTATATTTCTTTTGAGCAGTGATTTTCTAGAAATATTATCACCAAAAGTACTGTGAGGATTAGGAGGGAAGACATCTGTAGGGATGTATTGAACCCAGTAGAAGAATCTTTTGGGAGAGCAAATGGAATTTTCTTAGATTTATTTTTGTTGAGTTCTCTGGTGCTTTCTCTTCTGCTGTTTTTCATGCTTAGAATTCCCTTCTGTCCAGCCCCTCCGCTCCCACCTCCGTTCCCTTTGCCCCACAGCTAGCCTCAAGAAGTTTGTCTCATTCTTGTGGGGGAAAGAAATGTCTAGAACAACTATAGTTACCATGTAACCATGTAAATAGTTAACAGTATATTCATAAGAGGAAGAAGTCACTTCTGGCTAAGCTTATTTCTAACTGGGCCTTAAAAGAGAAAACTTCTGATAGTTGGTGATTACAGGGAGGTTATTTCAAGCAGAGGGAGCAGCATGAACAAAGGTAATGAGGAGAGGAAACGTTAAGGTATGTTTATGGAACACCCAGTAGATCTGTGTGTGGAGATATATATAAGAGAGCAATGCAAATTCTGGGAAATTGGAGACAGATTGTTATCAGAACTTTTCACATTGAAATTATGAGCATCTGAAGCTCTACTAAGTTCTATAAAGGAAAAGGACAGAATTCTATAAGCACATGTAACAAGGAGACCTGACCTAGTTTCGGTGTTCAAGAAAGGCTTCTCTATTTCTGAACCATCTGAACTGCAAACTTCCTCCATATCCAGGTCCTGCCAAGTCTTTCTGAATGATATGCCTTCTTTCCTTCCCATCTACTCATTATTTCAGACTCTCATAGTTTCATATTGGTATTAATCAACGACCTCTAAATTAGGTCTCATATCTTAATTTCCCTTTTCAATTTATTTACTCTTCAGTCAGATTGACTTTTTGATTATATGTCAATCTCTTCCCGGCTGCTACATTTCCTGCAATTTGAAAGCTTATATACCTTCCCATTCTTTATAGGATTAGGAACAAAATTCTTTAACTTAGCTGTCCAAACTAATTTATTATTTGGGTACCAGTAACATGCTGAGTAGGCACTGAGCAGAATTATATAATGTCTTTATTTGTGGGAGGTAATATGTATAATTGCTAATAGGTTTGCACTACCAATATGGTTCATAATGATTAAGACAAATGCCAGACCATCGCTACTTTTATTCATTGGCAATGAACAAGACACAGTCTGTATAGACAGAGCTTATAGTTTGGTAGAGACTCGACAAGTAAACAGGGCCTCTCTACATATAGCATAAGGGCTGTATTGGGTTAAACTGGGGAGCACATAAGAGGGTAAATTTATTAATGTTGTGGGTGGCCTGAGGAAAGTTTCCCCAAAGGTGATGACATCTATGAGACCTGAATGAATTGGGGTTAGCTAGAAAAAGGTTTGGATGGTAGAGGGAGAAGAGTTACTTGCTGAAAGAACAGCATGTATATAAAAGTCCTGGAGGTTGGAGAGCTGGTTAAGGGAATTAATAGCGGTGGCTGAGACTTGATCATGAAGTATATCTTAGGCCATGCTAAGAAGCTTGGCCTTTATCCTGAGTGGAGTTGCTAACCATTGAAAGGTTTAAGCAGGAGAGTGACATGCTTAGACTTATATTTTAGAAAGAGAATGACTTGGAGGGGGTAATGTTGGAGATAGAACAATTGAGTCTCTTGCAGACATCTAGGAAGAGATCATAGTAGTCTGTATTAAAGTGTTAAGAGGGACTTAGACATTTTAAGGGGTAGGATTGACATGGTAAATAGACTTGAGTGAAGGAAAAGGTGGCATTGAAGTTTCTGGATGGACATCTGGTTAGGAGGATGGAAGATTTGAGAGAAATTTGATATGTTAGGTTTGGACATGTTGAGTTGAGTACTTCTGGGACATAGAGGTGTTTGCCAGAAGTGGATTTATAATTCAGGAGACAAAGGCTAGACTGGAAATAAAGATTTGGGAATTATTAACTTAGAGATGGCGTTTTGAAGTCATGAGTTGGATGAGGTCACCCAGGAAGACTGGGCTGAGTGAAAATAGAGTCAAGAATTCTGAGAAGTCAAGAACTCTCACAATTAAGGCCTGGAATAATTTTTTTAAAATATCTTTTATAAAACTTTAAATATCTTCTGTGGACTGCTATAATGTTTTTAAAAGTTTTCCTTTCCTTAAAGTTAGATATGATGGACTCTTGTAAAAATTATGCAATTACAGATATCTTTCACCCTCTAAATCTGTTTGGTTCAGGTGTTCAGTTAGTGAGAATTCAGTGGTCCAGAGTATTTTGAAAATATACGTAAGATTTCTAGCAGAGAATTCCTTCGGAAGTTTGAGAAAAGGGTTTGAGATTCAGCATCATCTACATACGTTTTAACTGCATGCAGTAACATGGCTGTGTTAATTTGACATTTGGTAAAGGTAGTTCATATGTCTTATAATGTGTGCTCAGTTTTAGAGTATTAATTCTAGGGTGACCATATAATTTATCGTCCAAACGGGGACATGTTTAAGAGTGGAGGGGATTTTTAACAATTTTGCTAAAGCAACAGACATAAAATGAAACTCCTGGAAAGCTTGAAGATCTTGTAATTTTTCCAAGAATTCTTCCTTTGTGAAGTGCTAAGAAATGAGATGATAATAGATTAAACAATAATAATAATAAAGAAGGGTTTTGTGGCCAAGTAAATTTGCAAAATAGATGCACAGTTAACATATTTCTTTCTGCTGGACTTATTTGGAGCATCAGTATGTTAATATGATTTGAGAAGGAGGGCATGGTGGGGAATTATAGTATCTTGAATTTCCTGAACATGTTTTGTTGCAGAACCCTATTTCTCTGAATGTCTATTAACACTATGAAAAGATACTTAATTTTGGAAAATGCTGATTTAGAATAGCCTATTGTTTAGATTAGAGCTCTTTAATGTGAAGTCCAGTCAGATTGCTTATTAGTTATAAATTTTATTTTGGGATTTTGATTGGTGATGTCCACACAGCTAACTGTATTAAAATAAGTAAATTTTTGGCCGACCCCTGGCCTAGTGGTTAAGTTCAGTGCACTCCACGTCAGCAGCCCAGGTTTGGTTCCAGGCATGGTTCCCTACACCACTGGTCAGCGACCATGCTGTGGCAGCAGCCCACATACAAACTTGAGGAAGTTTGGCACAGATGTTAGCTCAGGGTGAATCTTCCTCAGCAGAAAAAGAGTACAATTTTGAGGTTTAATAAAATAGACCCTCGGGGCTGGCCCTGTGGCCAAGTGGTTAAGTTTGTGTGCTCCACTTCAGTGGCCCAGGGTTTCACTAGTTCAGATCCTGGCCACCGACATGGCACTGCTCATCAAGCCATGCTGAGGTGGCATCCTACATAGCACAACCGGAGGGACCTACAACTAGAATATACACCTATGTACTGAGGGGCTTTGGGGAGAAAGAAGAAGAAAAAAAAGATTGGTGGCAGATGTTAGCTCAGGTGCCAATCTTAAAAAAAAAAAAAATAGAGCCTCAATTACATTTTCCTGAAAAATACTGCAGTTTTGTTGTTAGGAGAACTTTGAGGATTGAATACCAGTTTATTGAACAGATTTTTAAAAAGCCTTTTCCATGTTATTTCTTCCAAACTAAGTAATATGCCTGCATTTGTTTCTTCCTTTTTATCATTTTAGACTTAGGATGCACTGATAGGCATTGTTTCTCCTCTGTCACAGAATCTGTGATTTTGCTCCTCAAATGGAAATTATGCCTTCTAGACTTAGGAAATAAAGAATTGAACTTCTACTTTTAAGAATGTTGGTTGCTTTGAGCATTTGGAGAAATGCTCTGGAATTTGATTATTTATATGTTTAGGGAATGGCGTTAAGACTGAGTTTCTGCTTACTTTTCTTTAGATTGATTATCATAAAGCTCATACTTGATTTCATTTTCTAATGGCAACAAAAGCTAAAATACTTTCTTAGCATAACCATAGTACATTTATTTTTCTTTTCTTGGCTAGTTTATAAATTGTCCTTTAGATATAACAGTTAAACATTTTTCCCCTATTTTTGTACTTTAAAAAAATTTACTCCTTCCTTGTCAGTAGGTTTAGCATTGCTTGTTTTTTTTAAAGATTTTTTTTTCCTTTTTCTCCCCAAAGCCCCCCAGTACGTAGTTGTATATTCTTCGTTGTGGGTCCTTCTAGTTGTGGCATGTGGGACGCTGCCTCAGCGTGGTTTGATGAGCAGAGCCATGTCTGTGCTCAGGATTCGAACCAACGAAACACTGGGCCACTTGCAGCAGAGCGCGCAAACTTAACCACTTGGCCACGGGGCCAGCCCCAGCATTGCTTGTTTTTTGTTGTTAAAATTCTGGATATGTTAAACTGGATGCTGTTAGGGTGTTTAGCATCAGAGGTTTGTGAGTAGCTTATCTTCCCTCTCCTCTACATATTTCAGGAAGAGTGTGTAGTGTTTTCATGGTCGTCATCTTGAGATGTATTTTTGTGTTCATTAATAGGATTTCTCAGAAGAGAGTATGAGCATTTACTTAAACTTGATTTCACTACTATAAAAACTTTGCATGTAAATATTAATTGTAATGATCTGTGTAAGTTTTGCAATAGGTTAGCAATTTTACTTTATGTAGAATAAAGTATGTTTTGTTGGGAAGTTGTTTTTCTTATCTATAACTAGTAGAATAATCAGGTGAAAGTATTCTATTCTGTGTAGAAAAGGAAGAAGTGTTATCATTAATAGGTTTTTCTTGGGATTTAAAAGAATATTTAGGCAAGCTGTCATTGCAAGACTTGAACAACTATTCCTGCAGTCTGGTTGTTTTTTTGTTTTTTGTTTTTTGTTTTTAATATTTCTCTGTAGTTTGTAAGGAATCATTCCCAGGGCTTTTAGAAAATTTGTGTACATCTTTTTCTAAGTTTGTTTTTCCCTGAAAAACAAGTCTATAAATCAAGACTGAAATGTAATGGCTTTTGTTATTTTTCTTGTGCACCCTGTACAGTGTTTATTGACCCATTGTCTTAAGATTGGGGCATCCTGGGGAAAATATTCATCTGAATTCTAAGTAGTTGAACAGTCTTATAGGTAACCTTAAATTTTAGTGTTATCTGGAGGGAAATCTCTTACCATGTGCCACAGGGCTCTATTATCTTGACCCTGTTATATCCCAAGTTTTAAGGCTGATTTGTATGAATGGTTAAGAAGCAAAACTCAGATTTTGTAGATGGCACAGAACTGGAAAGAATACGCGAAATGACAGAATCAAAGGGAGTTAGTTCATCATCATTATCTCTCAGGAACTTACTAGGTGTCATGTACTATACTTAGCATAGGTGATATGGAGATAAGTGCTTGTCCTTGAAAAACTCAAAGTCTAGGAGAGGACATAGACTAGAAAGTCAATGATTTACAACACCGTGTGATAAGTGCTACAACAGAGGGTGTAGGCTGCAGTTCTCCAAAAGAGTTTTGAAAGGCTGGAATGATGAACTGAGGAAAAAAATGAAGTTTAACAGCACTAAATGTAAAGTTCTACTTTTAAATAGAAAAAAATTATATTAGAAGATGAGGGGGTTTAACCTAATAATAATTCATGTGAAAAAAATCAAATGTTTTAGTTAATTTTAAGCTTAATATGAGCTACAACACGATGTGAATGCAACTCCCCCTTCCTGCTGAAACAAAACCATAACACATACCACATCCTTCCCCTTGCCCAAATAAAACAAACCAGTCAGCCTAAAATGTGAAGGCCTTGTTAAGTTACATTGTTAGAAATGCTGGGTTCATATTGAGAGGTAGTAATACTGCTGTATTCAAGATTAGTCAAACCTTTATCTGGATTATTTCATTCACTCTGAGTACAATGGACTGCAGAATGCTCAGGAAACAATGATCAGGCTGGAAAGGGGTCTAGAAACCAAACCAGTTGAAGGCAGAGAGCCTTCATTTTATGAATAGACTTGGCACACCAGTAGGACAAAATTTAGAACCATTGGGTGGAAGTTAAAGGAGAATTTTGATTCATAGAGCTTTTCAGTAATGTAGGCCGCTTTAAGATTAGGTTATGAACTCTTTTCTGGGGAGGAGGGTGGGGGGTGTGAGGAAGATTGGCCCTGAGCCAACATCTGTTGCCAGTCTTCCTCTTTTTTCTCCCTAAAGCCCCAGTACATAGTTGTATATCCTAGTTGTAAGTCCTTCTAGTTCTTCTGTGTGGGACACTGCCACAGCATGGCTTGATGAGCAGTGTGTAGGTCCATGCCCAGGATCCGATGAACCCCGGACTGCCAAAGCAGAGCACACAAACTTAACCACTACACCACTGGGCCGACCCCCAGGTTATGGACACTTAGGAGTGTTTTCAGCAGAGGCTGAATCCATCAGCAGAGATCATCAATTAAGGAGGTTACAGTAAAACTTCATACATTAGATGGAGAGTTGGACAGGAAGGTTTCTAAAGTTTTAGTTTATGTTATATCCTATGATTCTACTATTTCCAAAAACATCATTTTCAAGTTATCTAATAGTGTGTGTCATCGTCAGTACTCTGCCATTGTGTAGTCTTTGGCATTTGACTTTTGAGTCTGAGCTCCATTACTTCCCAGCTCTGTAACCTTGAGTAGATTACACGTATTACTCTGAAATAGTTCTCTTGATACTTTTCTTCTAGGGCTCTCCTTATCTCTTTTCTGGGACCCACATTGAAGGATATGATTTAAAGACTTTGTTTAGTTATAGAATGCATTTTGTTTTTCACTTTTTGTTTTGTTAATACTTGTCTTTTCCTCCTTTTAGGCTTCTTAACTTTCTCTCAGATAGAGTATACTGTTATATTGCTTCTTGTCTTGTCTGAAACTTAAATTAGATGAGATGGTATCTCCAATTGCAAATGCAGTGTTTTGTTTATTTTTGGTTGGGGCTGGTGTTGGGAAAGAATACTCAGTCTTTTATGATTTGATAGAATTAAAATTTCTTAAAGCCCTGCTTATTATTTTTAAATTCTATATTTTATTTGACAGTATAATGATGATTGTTCTCATGATCATGTATAGTATGAATTTTTTAAAGACTCACCTCTAGCTAGAATATTGAATGCAACCTACAGGTTTTGTTTTTGTTTGCGGTATTTCTTGGTCCTGTTTCCTTTATTTTGACTGTCACAGTTCCTTCTTACCTCATATGTAGATAAATAATTGTTGCTTGTTGCCATATCTTTTAGCTTATCTTATTTCTTAGTCTTTTCTTGTTTCGTCCATTCCATGGGTGACTGCTTGAATAGTCTTAAACACTATTTTTATCTCATTTTTACTGCCCCTAAACAGGCATTTATTTCACCACTTGTTCACTCTGTATAGTCTAAATTCCATAACAGTCATTTAGTGCCCCCTGTCCCAGTGTAACACATAGTCTGCCCTGGCTGAGATTTTTGGTAAGACCCTTGTATTGGTTAGTAATTATAAGCTTTAGGCTCTGGAGTCAGGTCAGGTTTGAGCCCAGTCTCCATCACTTATTTACTCTTTGAACTCAGGTTTAGCATCAGTTTTCTTATCCATACAGTAGGAATAATGGTCTCTCTCTTGGGTTCATGTGAGGGTTAAATAAAATAATTGTTTACTATAATTAGTATGTAATTGGCATATTGTAAGCATTTAACATATATTAGATTTTTCACTATTATTACTCTATCAACCCATGTAAAAGACAGTTAAAATTTTGATTGGAAACATTGCTGAAATAGAAAGATTTCACTGACTATATGGATTGTTTGTGTTTCCTTAACTATGGAAAAGTAGAAGAATGAGAAGATTTCATTTAGTCGAGTTACATAGCATCATAGAATTTTGAATTTTTAAGAAACCTGTGAGAACTTCTAGTTAATCTCACATTTTTTGAAGTGAGAAAATAGACCCTGAAAGATTGTGATTTAGTAAATTGGGGATCAAGTCAGTACTAAAATACCCCTTCTGTATATACTAGTACCATATTATATTGTATGTGTACGTAGCACCTAGTAGGTGTTCAGTAACTTTTGAGAATTGAATTAATATGGTGATTATGTGTGTCTGTCTCTGAAGACTAGCTTATCTCTATATGTTCATTGTTTGTTCCTATATTCCCTCTTTCTGCATACTCATTTTGGGACTGTACATTGATCCATAAAGTATTTATTGAACACCTGTGTGCAGAGCAACTTTTTACTTAAATAAAAATTATATTTTCCTATCCTTGCATAAGAAGTTTAGTAATGTGTTAGAATTTTAGACTCTGAATTTTTAAATTAAATTAAACTTTGTTCTTTTGGGTTTTTTTTTTTTACTCAGGAATATTCACCCTGAGCTAACATCTGTTGCCAATCCTCCTCTTTTTGCTTGAGGAAGATAGGCCCTGAGCTAACATCTCTGCCAGTTTTCCTCTATTTTGTATGTGGGTTGCCGCCACAGCATGGTCTGCCATGGGGAACCAAACCTGGGCTGCTGAAGCAGAGCATGCCGAACTTAACCACTAGGCCATGGGGCCAGCCCCTAAACTTTGATTTTACTAGAAAAAAGTATTTCATCCAAATTTTAAAATGTTCTGAGTTGGGTTTATTTTTAGTAGTCAAGTTATCATCTAGAAGGAGCTGTTCTGAGTTGGGTTTATTTTTAGTAGTCAAGTTATCATCTAGAAGGAGCTGTTTGAAGGATATATGCATATGTTTCATGAAATGTGATAGTACATAAAGGGGGATGATGTTTAAATTATCTATCAAAAATTGAAGCCATGGTATACCATTTCAACAGAGTGTTAGGTTTATACTTTGCTTAAAAGAGAATGGGATGTCCATATTTTGTCATTATGTGAGTGCTCAGTGTAGCTTGTGTCATAAGATAGGGACCAGGAGAGGAGGAATTTGATCAACTAGAGGAGTGGGCACTACAGTTCATTTTTCAGTTATCTTATATTGAGAAATAAATAAAAGCTGAGAAATTGGGTGGAACAAGCTTAGGGAGAAGTATGTAACCACCCTGATTTGCTGCTTTAGTAGAAACTGTCTAACTAGGTTTTCTGGTCGAACTGGGCAGTGTTGACAAATTGCTAATCTAGCAGCTACTTATTAACTATTTCAAACGGAGAGGATTAGAAATGATCCAGAAGTCAGTTCCATTGAATGAAGAATCTGACTTTGAAAATAATGAATAAAATATTTTTGTTGTACTGTACAGGCTTTAATGTATGCGATTATAGAAGTTTTGACGACTGCTTTTGTGGGTAGAAAGCAAAAGTATAAAAGAAATATTATGGCATTGTTAAATGCCTATTTTGTCTATCTTCAGAGTTCATTTTGGTTTAGAGTTGGTTATAAATTGATACTAGATAAAGATTCCTAATATAGAGTCTGCTTTATGACTAATCTTCTAAACTACTGCAGTGGGAT